>NC_135167.1:44383433-44414825 GCF_041146795.1 Maylandia zebra
AATCTTCCCATAAATAGCAAAATAGTTTAATGGTTGCTTTTTTTAAAAAACTCTTCAGAAAGTACTATTCTGACTATTCTCATAATAAAAATAAGACACCTTGTCCCATGCTTCCCGCTTTGTGCTTTTGGATGAAGCAATAACAAGACACCATCCTTTTAAATTACCGTATTTCCCGGACTACAAAGCGCACCTGAATATTAGCCGCACAAGCTAAAATCAGGGGAAAATCCTGTTTTGTACATACATTAGCCGCACCTGACTAAAAGCCGCAGGTGTTTCAATGTTGACTTATCATATGTAAGAGAATATGCACAAAGGGAATTGTCAGGAAAGAGATGGCTGTTTGGAGACACACCCCTTTTATTAATATTTTGAAAAACAAGTTATGGGTACATATTTGCACATGTAGTACATAACAGTAACCTACAGCACACCAGAAAAATAGATTCAGACTACCTTTTAGGCTCAGGTGCAGTGACACAGCTTTAACAAGAAGAAAAGTCAGTCATTCACCATCTTTCTCTTCTTCCTGCGCACTGAAACCACCAAAGTCCTCTCCTCCAGTGTCGGAAACGAACAGGCTCTCCGCTTCTCTCCTTCGTTGTCACTTTCAAAACCAAAGAAATCCTCGTTGTCAGTGTCGGAGTCGAACACCCTCAGAAGGGCCGTGGCGGTGTCCTCCTCTCCATCAGGCAGCAGTCCAGCCCAAATGACTATGTGAATGGGTTCAGGCAACAATTTATTTGTTGCAGGTGAGCTGGCAAGGGAGACATTGGTTGCATCACCGGCTAAAATAAAAGAGAGATATGATCGCTGCGCTAAGTTGTGTGAGTTTAGTCCTTGGCTCTTTCTCCACTGGTGAGTTCACCATTATAGGCCAAGAACTATGTGATTTCAGCTCCTGGTCATCAGAAGTCGGTGAAGTTATTTCATGTTAATTTGTTAAAACCTTGTCATGTCTTCTCCTATTTGTCAAGGAGGAGATACAGTTGTCAGTCCCCTTTTGGTAGCTAGTGGAATCCGGACCATTTGCCTGAAGCTCAGGCTTGTAAACTCATTTTGAAATACAGTATCTGTGTTTGCTAGGTGATGTGCTTTCTTGCACAGATTGAGTGGAGCATGACCTTGATGTAGGGGATGCACAGCCTATTTTCCAGCATTTTTAGTTTGTCTTTGGAACCATAAATGTCTAGAAGCTGAGGTGGAGTACATGCTCCATGGTTGTTGGTGCAAAAGAGTGAAAGAGGAAAAGTTTTATTGTGGTTTGATCAGAAAATGTTACTGACAGGTGCATTGTCAAAAAGAGCACATGAAGTGACAGCTTTTATTACTTGATCTTGGTTGTATTCCTAGAATGTGATGGCATTTGGCTTGAGGAATGCAAAAGCCATCTTTCAGCACCATATTGGTGGGTTGATGGACAGTGTAGTATATTTACATGATTTGGTGGTTAGAGATATGCACACCGACCACTAGGATATTGTTTCTCAAACTTTTTCAATAATGTCCTTCAAATATTTTTGCCTGTGACCAGCTGATAGCATTTTTAGTATGAAAAGTAAGGGTCTAACAATTCCACAAAACCATTTGTTTTCATTGGAAGAAATTAACAAAATTAATGGTTTAAAAATACTGTATGTATAAAAATCTTCCTCTCACCCGCTGGGGATGACGTGCATGTGTTGAAGCTCGAGTTGTGGGGGAGACAGGTCCCTTTTTCCTTTTCGTTTTTCTGTCTAATATATTTATTATCTTGTCATCGGCAGTAGATGCTCATATGCTTTGTTTTTATTGTGGGATGTTAACAAGAAGTTTTGTGTTTACTTTACTGACTAAAAAGACAAGAGAAAAGAAACAATATGTTTTGAAAGAGTTTGGTGGTAAATTAATCGAAACATTGAACATATTATGTTAACACCCGCATTTATGTGGGAATTCATGTTATCATCTTTATGTCTCAGCACCTCATGTGTGCTGGGCTGTGGTGCTTAATAGAGGGAGAGACATCCTGCAAGACTAAACTGGATCCTCCCCTGGACGGAACGGAGTGTGGGGCAGACAAGGTAGGACTGTTTTGCTCAAAAACAATCTGCATCCATTCACCAATCCTCAGAGCTACAGGTCGTTCAGGCCAGTAGCTTATATTGCGTGTTAGCTTGAAAAAATTACGAATAAAGTATTTGTGAAAACATCTCAATATGTTTTTGTCAGTGGTGCAGGGCAGGCGAATGTGTCAGTAAGACTCCCATCCCTCAGCATGTGGATGGTGACTGGAGTCCATGGAGCCAGTGGAGCTTGTGCAGCAGGACCTGTGGTACTGGAGTCCAGTTCAGACAGAGGAAATGTGACAACCCTCCGTACGTCACCAGTTTGTCTGTGTATTTGCTTACTAATGTTACACGTTCGCCTACCTGAGACCAGAAAGCAAAGAGGGGGCATTTTGTTATGATTTCAAATTTGGTCTCATTAACATCACAAGTATTTGAAGTTAATATAACTGAAAAATTAAAATATTGCAAAAACTTTTCTTTTGTGAATGAATCTCAAAGGTAAACTTTAACATATCTCGAGATTTTTTTGTTTCATTTTAATTTTGATGGTGGCTTTTATCCCACAACAATTCAAAGGTAAGTATGCCAGATGATTAGAATATTTCATGAGATCAGTCTACAAAGGATTTAAAGCACCGAAATGTCCAATTTCTGAAAAATGTATTCATTTATATATTACATATGCTGACTGTGAAACAGAAACACTGCAGCTGCTGATTAAGACCACAAGCTAATATAAAGTGTGGTCACATAGCAAGGGTCTTTTTGCAATCAGAAGAGGTGTCCCCTTGCTGGCTATTAAAAAGAAGTATGAGGTTTAAGGCACTTTGCAGGTATTAATCTACTGAATAAGGTTTAAATAAATACTGCTTTTAGTACTAAAAAGGTCCTTACAGGCATTATGAAATGTATGTAATGCTTACATGTGTTACTTTAATACTAACGCTCCAGTCTTCTTGTTTTCTAAACTAAGTGTTCACACTGTATGTGTTTGTGTGCGTGTGTGTGGGCACAGACCTGGTCCAGGTGGGCGACACTGCCCACAGGCCAGTGTGGAACACAAGGCCTGTGAAGCCCCTCCCTGTCCCAAGGGGTCACCCAGCTTCAGAGATTTGCAGTGTCTATCCTATAACCAACAAGCCAACAAGAAGGGCGGCATGCTGACTGCTATTGTTAATGACGGTGAGTTCCATAGAACGTCGTACTGCACAGTTACAATCATTACAATCAGTGCCTTTCAATAGTGTGTTTGTAAAACTCTGAAGCACATCAGCAGTTTATAAATTTGTCTGGAAGCATGTCTGGGCATCAGATTTCAAAACTATGGCAATGCTTTTCAAATCATATATTGTCATGTGTGGTGCGAGCGGAGCTGAATCAGAACCAGACGGTGTGGAGGCCTCTGGCAGAGACAGAGCTGGTTGGAGCTGCGTAGTGCACACAGTCCACTCAGGACACTTCTCAGGCTCGGACAGCAATGCCGAGTAAGTAGCTGGCTGGATAAGCTCGCCCAATTCCCCAGCAGACAACAGAGGAGGCTGGGTTGGCTTGCCTGAGCTCTCAGTGGAGACAGGAGGCTAAGACTGCCCGGCTGAGCTTCAAGCGTAGACAGACGACTGAACAGGCTGAATGGATTCAAGAACTCTGGGGTCCAGACGTGGCTGACGCCTCTCTGGACCCCTGCGGCTAATGCTTGGCCTCGTCCACCACAGCTGGAAAACTCAAAAACCAATCTTATTTGTGGTCATCTATCGTCCACCTGGGCCTTACACAGAGTTTCTGTCTGATTTCTCAGACTTTTTATCTGATTTAGTTCTCGCTGAAATAATGCTTAAAATGACAGCCTCAGCACGGCATTCGTTAATAGACTCATTTGGTTTCTCTCAAAATGTAAAAGAACCCACCCACCAATTTAATCACACACTTAACAGTGTTTCCCGAAAACCCTCTCCTGTCTGATCATTTCCTGATAACATTCATCAGGAGGAGTAGGCTTCATCACAGCAGATCTTTCTGAAAGCGCTGTAACTAAGTTTAAGAATATAATCCACCCACTGTTATCATCTTCAATGCCCTGTACCAACACAGAGCAGAGCAGCTATCTGAACGTTACTCCAACAGAGGTCGATTATCTTGTTAATAATTTCACCTCCTCACTACGTACGACTCTGGATACTGTAGCTCCTGTGAAAACTAAGGTCTCTAATCAGAAGTACCTGACTCCGTGGTATAATTCTCAAACACGTAGCCTAAAGCAGATGACTCGTAATCTGGAGAGGAAATGGCGTGTCACAAATTTAGAGGATCATCATTTAGCCTGGAGAAATAGTTTTTTGCTTTATAAGAAAGCCCTCCGCAAAGCCAGAACATCTTACTATTCATCACTGATTGAAGACAATAAGAAGGTTTCTCTTCAGCTCTGTAGCCAGGCTGACAAACAGTCAGAGTACTATAAAGGTTGTCCTTTAGGTGATTGTTGTTGTCATTTGGCGCTATATAAATACACAGAGGATAATGAGGGAAAAACAGCTGGGACTAATTACATATAATAAGACAAGGAAGCAAAAGTGAAAACACTGAACACAGGAAGTGTCAAAATCAAACAGGAATCATGACACATTCACAAAGACGTGGACTTGACACTGTGACATGGAGACTGACAGAGGAGAGCGTGGAGCACGGAGACCACGAAACAAGTGAGACCCAGCAAAACACCGAGACAGAAACCTAAAGACTGAAACTATAACATAAGCACAAGACCATAAAGAGAACTGTGGGTCACAGAGCACCGTGACATATATCATATGTAACTCTTAATCCATAATGTCAGTAACATGAGTGGTTAGGTTAATGGATCATATTGGATTATGCTTTGTTTATCCCAATATCTGCTCCCACAGTTTTAGCCATTAACAAGCCAGTACTGAGTCTGGGATGGGTACACTGCTGTGTACGAGGCATTCGTTTAAAAATATTGTAGTTTTGAATTGGGGCAAACCAATCAACTCAACTGATTTGGATGCCAGCACAAATATATTAAATAAGTTAAATGTGAGAGCATCCTCTGGAGCAGGGGTCCCCAACTCCAGGCCTTGAGGGCCGGTGTCCTGCAGGTTTTAGATGTGTCCTTGATCCATCACAGCTGATTCAAATGGCTAAATGACCTCCTCAACATGTCCTGAAGTTCTCCAGAGGCCTGGTAATGAGCTAATCATTTGATTCAGGTGTGTAGACCCAGGATGAGATCTAAAACCTGCAGGACACCGGCCCTCGGGGACCCCTGCTCTAGACCCCTGGGTGATTGGATCCCAGAGGTACAGAACAGGTAAGAAAAACCACTTAAATCACTCCAGTTGGAGTGTAAAAAGTAAAAGCTCACACTGTATGCACAGAACTGTTAGGTAAAGTCCTCCAGTCATGTTTTTTCTGAATAACTACATTACTCGTTTTTCCAGAATAACACTGAATACAGTTTTTACCCCTTAGCTGAAAATCTTGTGAATGTGATAACTTGAGAACAAAGCGAAGGGAATTTTAAATTGATACCATAAGTGTATCTACTGGACAGCTAAGGGATAGAACTGGCAGCTGCCCGTATTTTTTTAATTATACTGAATGTAGAAATGTACATCCCCAATTCCACAAAAGAAAAAAGGAGGCTGTGTAAAATGCCAATAAAACTGAGCAAACATGTAATTTATTCCCAAGAGAACACAGGAAATATGTGAGACATTTTACTATTTCATGAAAAATATTAGCTTCCTTTTAATTTGATGGCAGCAACACTTATCGGGAAAACAAATGGCTGGAAAATGAAGTGGTACTAAAAAGAAACCGTACAAAGAACAATTGAAACTAATTAGGTTGGATGGTACCAGGCTGAGTTTCACCAATCAGTTTAAAAACTGCAGCTACAAATTCTAGAAAGATTTCTGTGAGTAATTCATCATCTATAGTACATAATGTAATCAACAGAAATCAGTACTGGATGCCTGTGATCTTCAGCCTGTCAGGCAGCAATACATTAAAAGCTGACACGACTCTGTCACTGAATACTTTTAGAAGTCATTGTTTGGGAACCCAGTTCACCATGCCATTAATATTTCTATTATTTTGAATTAACACCGGCTCAAAATCAGACTTGACTGTCATACATGCATACATCTTACAACTGGATTTTGTGTGTGTTTATGAGCAGATAAGCCATGCATGTTGTTCTGCAGCCCAGTGGGCCGAGACATCCCAGTTCTGATGGCTGACAGAGTAATGGATGGGACTCCCTGTGGACCGTATGAGGTGGACCTGTGTGTTAATGGAAGATGTCAGGTACATATGTATCCAATATTGCACATATGTGATGAAATAGACCACATACAGTTTGACTTCTTTCCATTCGTGACTTCTGTCTTCTGGGGACCTCCCAGCTCTAGATAGATTCAGTAATTCCCGAGCAAAAAAAAAAGCTTTGGGATGTCACTGTGACATACTACACCAGCTGAGCGCATAGCTGGACTGGCCATTGGGCATACCGGTGGGCCGATGGTGATTTTTCATTTCTGTTTGTTTGTTTTTGTAACGGTATAAAGAATGAAAGGTGGTGAATTAGCCAATTGGTCATGATCAACTGTGGGCTGGAGAAATTACAACACATCCGTATTGAGGTGAAAAGGAACGTGATCCGTCCCGTACTTCAGCTAGAATGGAAAAAAAAGACACAAAGCTGGAGTTATTCTGTCTTTGCTGCACAGCTGCCTCTTCTCCCATTCTCTCCCTCTCCTATCAGCTGATCGGCTTTTCTCTCTTGTTTATTTATCGCCCACTTTGCGCCAAAAAGAGGAAACCAGCAGATGTCGCGCTAAACAACAGAAGCACGTTTAAGCTTGATCAGCTGTTAGAATTTATTTAATATCACTTTCTAGTATCAGCTGATGTTTGCTGGAGCCACAGCTGTAAAGCTGCTGGTCATGATATTGGTTTGGAAACATGAAGGTGATCCACTGTATACAAATCCTACATATATACCAACAAGACAGTGTACATCACTGTCACAACAGCGTTTGTTTTAGTTCAAAGGCTTTATGGTTTTTCCTGTAACACCTGGTGGTGTAGTCGGACGATTTTTTGTCCCAGTCCAGCCCTGGCTATTTGGGTGGTCAAGGCGCAGACTCCCAGCACATCATTTTCAAACCCCCTGCGGTCTTTCGCTACTTGGGTTAAACACGATATATAAGTCACTTAGATAACTGCTAAATGTTAATGTTTGGTTTATTTCAGTGTTTGATTTGTTCATGAGTAAATCGGTTTGGCTGAGATTAAAGTTCAGCTTCATAACTGGACCGTTTTAAGTCTTACCTGTCACCATCCTCCCTACTCTGGTCTCTTAAAGAGCACTTAGCAGAAATATTAAACAGCCTAACTAATAGGATTACCACTTCCCATCAGCAATATTAGGGAACCACCCCCCCACCCTCTACCTCACAATGCTTAATCAACATAATCAACTTTAATTTAATGCATGTGTAAAACAA
This sequence comes from Maylandia zebra, assembly GCF_041146795.1. Taxonomy (NCBI): domain Eukaryota; kingdom Metazoa; phylum Chordata; class Actinopteri; order Cichliformes; family Cichlidae; genus Maylandia; species Maylandia zebra. Next base: position 44,391,016 of record NC_135167.1, read on the forward strand.
ATACACAGAAATCAATTATTTTTCTACAATATTTAAATGGACTCAACATCTTTCTTCAACAGAACTGCAGACTGCACAGATGGTACAAGTACTATAGCTTAGTGTATATTAGACTTAACAGTTACTATATACAGTAATGGACTTCTATACATGTAATCAGATGACCATTTTGGTTAAGATTAAGAGAATTATTATTTATTAAAAGTTAGTCATTTTTAATGAAATAACAAAGAAAATTATTTCCTTGTGCCCTCCTCTCCCTGTTAATGCCCTACCTGGGCCCCTGGCAACACTTTGCTAGACCCGCCCCTGCACAGTTACCAGCTGTCAGCTACATAAAAAAAGGATCCTGGTGTTATTTGTCTCTCAGAAACAGTTCATAACTTCAACTCATTCATGTCACCTAAAAGGTAAACCTGTTTCTCCATCACCTGTTCAGCTCTGATGATTCAGTAAGGACATCTCCTGGTTTCATGTTTCCCTCTCACCACATATCCAAACCGACATCATGACCAGCAGCTTTACAGCTGTGGCTCCAGCAAACATCAGCTGATACTAGAAATTAATATTAAATAAATTCTAACAACAGCTGATCAAACGTGCTGCTGCTGTTTATCCGCTGGTCTCCTCTTTCTGGCATGAAGTGGGCGATAAACAAATAAGTAAGACGGGACTTGCGACAGAAAAGCCAATCAGCTGATCATTGATCAGTTTCTTAATTGAAGTAGCAACAAGGAGGGAGGGGAGAGAATGAGAGAAGAAGAGGCAGCTGTGCAGCAAAGACAGAATAACTCCAGCTTTGTGCCTTTTTTCATTCTAGCTGATGTACGGGAAAAATCGCTTCCTTTTCGCCTCAATATGAAACTCCGATGGCCAGTCCAGTTGTGGCTCCATATATCAGTTGTTAAGGTAAACATTGAAATACTATGCAAACATTCAGAGATGCACTTACACACTTGTTTTACTTCTCTGGGATAGTTTTCTCTGAGATGAAATGCTGCGGTTTGGAAGCAGGTAGCAAGGCTCCAAATGCTCCACCAGACCACTGACATTTCTTGCAGACAACAGCAGCTCTATCACATACTGCTCTGATGCGCTGAGCTGGGTTAGGCCAAGTAGCGCCTTTTGTGAGGTGATTTTGTGATACTTCGGATCGGATAACGTTTTTTATTTCTCTCCGATATCCAATCCAGTAATTTAGGTCAGTATCGCACCGATACGTAATATCGGATCGGTCCATCTCTAATTTTCACGTACTTTACATTTGTTTTGTAGTTGTGTGTCTTATTTTGAAATAAATATTTAGGCGTTACCATATCGACCAAAGGGGGAGAGAGGAGGATGTTACTCTCAATGTTGTTGGCGCATTTCAGGAGGACACTTCTAATAAAGTTACACAATTACGCCGTGAATTTGCGTTGATTATTATATTTTCAAAATACCACAGTTTTTGTTTTGGTCATATCATTTTATTTTGTTGTATTTATTCACGAAACGTTAAGGCCGGTCCGTGAAAATATGTGTGAAATATGTGAAAACGATGTGCCGGGAGCCGCGCCTTGACCACTTTCGGAGATGTCTGGTGGGTAACAGGCATCTCCGAAAACGTTAGAGCACTTTTGCAAATATGTCTTGATGAATCGAGCAGATATTTGAAGTTTACGCAGCACCATTCTCGACTGAAAATATTTTAAAAGTTTATTTTGTGATCCAGAAAGAGTAATATTTCAAACTCCGCCATTGTGCGTCCCTCCGCCACTGCCTCGTTTGAGTGTTGGACGAAATGCATTCTGGGATGCTGCATTTCGTCATTTCGAGCTGATTGGAGACCAAAACAACCAATCAGATTTTTTTGCATCCAAGTCTGTGATTGGCTGGTTTTGTGGCACAAACATAACGGTGTAGAGAAAGAGTTGAACGTCCACGGGCAGAAATGTTGAGAGCGTGAGCGACACGTTGCAAGCGAGCGCAAATGCAAAAACTGAGCGAGAGGGGCTGCTGTGTCTGTGTGGATAATAGCAAACACTGAAATACATTTTTTGCAGGCAGCAATGAAGTTTGTTCACTCAAATTTAGCTTTTCTTCTCTCAAAATAAATTTCTCCTCAAAATGCAACACTTGCACCTGCAAATAGTTTTTACGTGCGCTCAGAATAGTGGCACAAAAATGACGCCATAGTGGGAGGCTTGTTTTTTTTAAATCCTGGCATGTGAGTAATGGCATGCTAGGAGAGAGGCAAAGAAATAGACTAATTAATATTGATCTTTATTTTAATGGGCTGCAGTTTCTGTTTACCTAAGAAATTCCTGTTCTTTTTCAGTCCTAACAATAAAAACAATAAAAAGACCTCAATTATTTACTGTTAAATTATGGTTAATTATATCATTTATTTCATCTGTTAACATTGTGGTAAACTCATTCCATGCTCAAGGTAATATACAATCCTTTTGGCGACTGCTGTGTGTTGACCTAAGGATATAATTTTACATATGCATACAAAGATGTAAATTGTAATGTACTTCCTCCATTTTACAGTTGGGTTTTGTTTTGTTATGGACAGAAAATCGGCTGTGACAGCATCATTGGCTCATCTGCTAAAGAGGACCGCTGCGGTGTTTGTAATGGAGATGGACGGTCCTGTAAAATAGTGACAGGGGACTTCAACCACACTAGGGGAATGGGTGGGTATATATTTTTTCATGTCTAGCTAGTATGCTGCTCAGATGTTTTTTTGTAGTTCTTTTTTTTAACAAGTACCCAGTCTTTGCCATTGACTCCTGGTTTGATGTGGTTTGATGGGTTGTTTAAATTGATTCTTCCAAAAGCGATCCTAAGTAAATATTTCAGGTGAAACCAACATATTCTAATGTTTTCTGTTTTATTAAAATTTTACAATGGTATATTATATTGGCCTTCAACTTAAAGTCACACCCATTTATAAACGTGACATGATGGATGTTTCTGTCTTTGCATTTGCTTCTTTTCCAACACAATGAGATGCAAGTTAATTTTAGTCAGTTTAGTCATTTTGGTATTCAATATGTATTGTTTATTTGGTTACATTAATGGACCAATGTGCCTTTCTTTAGTTAGTAAAATTGTCCCTGGTTTTTATTTACTGCTCACCAGTTACTTTAATAGTTGAGAGATTATTAGATGTAAAATTCTAAGCATGCGCATGTGTTTACTAGGGCTGGGTATCATCACTGATTTCTAGAATCGATTCAATTCCGATTCACAAGGTCCTGAATTGATTCGATCCACGATTCGATTTGAATCAGGTAAATTTTGCCTCAGACAGTCAGAAATATTATAATTCTGATCACTTATCAGTACATATCTATATTTTTATATCTACTGTCCTGGATCTCCAGTCCAGGACATCGAGATCAATATCCATAAATCGATAATCAAAACCCACCCCTGGTGTTTTTACCCCCACACATTTAAACACTCCCCTCAAGCATCTGCGTACACACCTACACAACCACACACATACACTTGTTTTTTATATTTTAGTGAGGACATCTAATTGACATAATGATTTCCTTAGCCGCTTACCCTAAACCTAACCATCAAAAGTGAATGCCTAACCCTAGCCCTTATCCTAAACCTAACTGTAACCCAAATGACCTGCGGTCTCTGCGCTTCAGCACTTTGCAGTGCACAATGCTCAGCAGCACTGCAGCTGGCTCTCTGCTCCAGCAGCTCTCTCTCCTCTCCAGTCCAGCTGCTTCTGAAATACAGAATGTATGATTAGATGATGCTCACCGGCTGCGAAAACCAGCCTTCCTTTTTTTTTTTTTTTTTTGGCCTGTCCCGTTTGGCTCTTTTGCATCAGAATTGTTGTCTAAAGGCAAAGAAAGATGCCCAACGGATTTACTTTACCAAACTGACCATCCCAGCCTTGCCGTAATGGTCCATTTGATTCACCTTTTATTGTTTATTTTATTTTCACTTACTGAATACGGGACAGACTTGACTGGGGGAAAGAAGGGGAGAAAGAAAGAGGGAAAGAGAAACAGCTGAGAAGAGGGACGGGGGAGAAGGGCAAAAGACAAAAACCAACAGAACGGGCAGAGAAAAAAAAAATGCATATATCAATCACCTGGATCACCTGCTGAGAAAGAAAAAAGAAAGCAAGCAGAAGAGAACAAGAGTAATACAATAAACAACATCACAATGATATATGGGAATATGACAGTAAATACTAAATATTAAACATTATTGTGCAGCACATAAGATCAACAGAACACAGTGTGCTTTGAGGTAGGAGCCAAAAAGGGTGTAGTTTGTGGGTGTGATCACCCGTGTGTACACCTGTGAGCATGGACGCGCTTGTTTTTAAAAGGTTCCTTCATGTAATGATCTGCTAGAGGGTGTGGGGGGGCCACAGCCCCGTCCTCCAGGGCATGAAGCAGGTATGGAGGAGATCAAAACTCCAGACATCCAGAGGCCCCCAGAACACAAGAGACCAAGGAAGACCAACAGAGGGGCAGCTGCGCCACTGTCCCAGAAAGAGCTGAGGAGAGTCCCAGATGAGGGCTCACTCAGCAGCCGCGGAGCAGAAGCCAGGGGGAGTTGCAGTGACGCGCCCGTGAGCTCCGCCGGCAGCCAGCTGCGCCTGAGTGACCGAGCCCCAGGCCGAGAGGCCGGGGGCACCCCACCTCCGAAGTGGCCCGAGCGAGCCCCAGGCTCCAGGCCCCGATAAGCAGCCGCCAAGGAGTGAGCCGGTGTGTACCTGGACGCCCATCCCCGGACACAAAGAACCACCAACGCACCGATGTCTGAGGGGGTCCGCCACTGGCAGGGGAAGTGGTGGTAGGGGGAGATAGGCCTCCAAACCTTGGAGGGCCTGAGATGTCCCCAGAGAGGTGGCGCCTGACACCCAACCTGACATATAGACACAGACATACAGGCACACACAGATACAAACATCCATCCAAGGCACAATCCCGCCCCCCGTTTGGCAAATCTGATCACGCCGCCATCTTCCTCATGCCAAAATACAAACAAAGGCTGAAACAGGAAGTTCCGGTTCAGAGGAAGGTCGCGCGCTGGACGGATCAATCGGTGGCCGCGTTACAGGACGCACTCGATGACGCAGACTGGGGCATGTTCAGAAACAGCTCCGACGATGACGTCAACGTGTTTACAGAAGCGGTTGTGGGATTCATCGGGAAACTAGCGGACGATACCGTGGAGACAAAGACTATCACAACGTTTCCCAACCAGAAGCCGTGGGTGGATAAAACCATCCGCGACGCTCTGAGATCCCGCACCGCTGCCTACAACACGGGACTCATGACGGGGGACATGGACCCGTACAAAGCCGCGTCATATAACGTGCGGAGGGCGGTGAAAGAGGCGAAGCAGCGCTACGGGAGGAAACTAGAGTCACAACTCCAACAGAGTGACTCTAGGAGCCTGTGGCGGGGACTAAGGACAATAACGGACTATAAAGCACCAACAACCGGTATGACGAACGCGGCCGTGACTCTGGCAGACGAGCTGAACACTTTCTATGCTCGCTTCGAGGCTGCAGCTAAGGACTCCAACAATGCTAGTGTTAGCGGCGCTAACGGCTGCAGACAGGAAGATACTGCCAGCACCGGAAACTTGCTCGTCATCTCCGAGCATGAAGTAAGGAGAGCCTTCAAGAGAGTGAACACCAGGAAAGCAGCAGGACCAGACGGCATCCCAGGTCGTATCCTAAGAGACTGCGCATACCAGCTAGCTCCTGTGTTCACTGAGATATTCAACATCTCTTTATCTCAGTCGGTGATCCCCACATGCTTCAAAGAGTCCATCATTGTTCCTGTCCCGAAGAAACCCCACCCTGCTTCTCTCAATGACTATCGCCCTGTAGCCCTCACCTCAGTAGTGATGAAGTGCTTTGAACGCCTGGTCAGAGACTTCATCATTTCTTCACTACCAGACACACTGGACCCACTACAGTTCGCTTACCGTCCAAATCGTTCCACAGACGATGCCATCTCTCATCTCCTCCACACATCACTCACTCACTTGGACACTAGAAGGGGGAATTATGTTAAAATGCTCTTCATAGACTACAGCTCTGCATTTAACACCATAATTCCCTCCACACTCACCACCAAGCTGGAGCATCTGGGACTCAGCTCATCTATGTGTCAGTGGCTCTCCAACTTCCTAACTGGCAGACCACAGGCAGTAATGATGGGCGGACATGTCTCAGCCTCCACCACTCTCAGCACTGGAGCCCCCCAGGGGTGTGTTCTGAGCCCCCTGCTGTACTCTTTGTACACATATGACTGTGTGGCCACTACCAGCTCCACCACCATCATCAAGTTTGCTGACGACACCGTCGTGGTGGGCCTGATCTCTGATAACAACGAGACGGCCTACCTGAAGGAGATTAGGAATCTGGAGAACTGGTGCCAGAGGAACAACCTCCTTCTAAACGTCAGTAAGACAAAGGAGCTGATAGTGGACTTCAGCACTAAGCAGGAGAGGAACTACCAGACCCCCGTCATCAACGAGTGCCCAGTGGAGAGAGTGGACAGCTTCAAATACCTCGGAGTTCACATCACGCAGGACCTGTCATGGTCCTGTCACATCAACACCGTGGTGAAAAAGGCCCGTCAGCGTCTCTACCACCTCAGACGCTTGAGAGACTTCCAACTGCCCTCCAAGGTGCTCAGGAACTTTTACTCATGCACCATAGAGAGCATCCTGGCAGGAAACATCTTAACCTGGTTCGGGAACAGCACCATGCAGGACAGACGAGCTCTACAGAGGGTTGTGCGGTCAGCTGAGCGCACCATCCGCTCCGAGCTCCCTGACCTGCACTCAATCTACAGCAGGCGGTGCTGGACCAAGGCCAGGAAGATCGTGAAGGACCTCAGCCATCCCAACAACAGACTGTTCTCTCTGCTGAGGTCAGGAAAGCGATTCCGCTCCCTGAAGACCAACACAGAGAGACTGAGGAGGAGCTTCTTCCCGCAGGCGATACGGTCTCTCAATCACACCACCACACAGTACTGACCCACACATACAGTTCTTACACACACACTGGACTTTCTGGACTTTGGTTTTGCACAACACTGGTCACTATATTCTTCATTTCCGGTTAATACTTGTACAGCTGCTGTTATTGTGTATATATTTATTTATATTTAGATTTCTTCATACATTCTTATATAGTTCTATATTGTGTATTGTGTATTTTGTTGTACAGTTATTTTATTTTCAACTTTAATTTATATATTTTATCTTATTCTTCCCAGTTAAATTTACCCTTCATTCTAATTTGTGTTGTACAGTTATTTCATTTTTAACCTTAATTTATATTTTATTCCTTCCTAGTTAAATTTACCCTTTTTAATTTTTCATATTTATTTCCTATCTTATTCATAGCCTTTTCCTTTTTTGTTCTCTTTAGGTCACGAGCAGTTGTCCAAGCATTTCACTACATATCGTACTGTGTATGACTGTGTACGTGACAAATAAAATTTGAATTTGAATTTGAAATTTGAATTTGAATTCCCACCCTCATGCTCTCATATGCACTTACTCCACACTCAACCAACGTGGAGACAGACATAAAGAGACGCTGTACACACGATCACACTCCCCAAGCGTACTCTACAAACCGGGTCTAGGTGCCCCCGCCCCTGGAGGGGGGAACTGCACCCAGTCCCAGGTGGTGTTACCCTTTTCCCTGCGGTGGGGGGAGGCAGACCGCCCCGACTCCGCAGCAGCAGGAAGGCTCCACACTCCAGACCGCAGTCGGACGGCCAACTCCTCCTCCTAGTCCTAGCCCCCCTGCTCCAGCAGGTCGCAGAGAATGGGGGTGAGAGAAGACTCCAAACCTCCCTCCACCCGCTCATTGTAGTGTTGATGCATGTGTGTTCTAAGGTGCATTTAAAACCCAGGAGGGCTTGGAGCCTTCCTTGACACCACACCCTGAACCCACTGCTCCACTCCTCCCCTGCATAGAAGCCACCAACCACACTCCGCTACACACCCCCACCACCCAACTTAGGGCAGGGACCCATCCGCGCCCACCTCCCCCTAGAGTGGGAGGGGAAATCTGCCAGGATCATCTGCACCCCTGCTTCCAGTAAAGTCACTTTGAACTTTAAAGGCTTGAGGGCCAGATACCGCCGTGTGATCCGGGTGTTGGCATCCTTGATGCGGTGGAGCCATTGCAGTGGCGCGTGATCAGAGGGTGAAACGGTGGCTCAGGAGGTAATAACATAGGCAGTCGACCACCCACCAGATGGCCAAGCACTCCTTTTCCATGGTCCTGTACCCGGCATCCCACTCTGACAGTTTCCAGCTGTTACCTCCTGTGACAAAATAGCCCCCAGCCCTCTGACGTTAAGCTTTCTTCCACTGCACAAATGGAGCCTTGCACTGCTTCCTACACCGGACCAGATCTAGGGCACCCTTTCGGCTGAGGTCTGTCAAGGGGGCTGGTCACCTCTGCAAAATGGGCACGAACTGGCGGTAGTAACCGGCCAGCCCCAAAAACCGCCTCACCTCCTTTTTTGTCTTAGGACACGAGCAAGATGCAATGGCTGCTGTTTTATCCATCTGTGAACGTACCTGCCCGCTTCCCAAGTGGTACCCTAAATATTGTAACTCCCTCAGTCCAACTGCACACTTCTTTAGGTTGGCCGTGAGTGCCTCCTGCCTCAGGGACTCCAGGATTGCGGCCACCTGCTACACATGCTCCGCTCTGGTGTTGTCATGGATGATAACATCCTCCAGGTAGGCGGCAGCATATGCAGATGCAGCACCCGGTCCATGAGGCACTGGAAAGTGGCAGGGGCTCCAAACCAGCCAAACGGAAGTGTGACAAAATCGTACAAACCGTATTGGGTGGCCGTTTTTTCCATAGACAAAGGAATCTGCCAGTAGCCCTTGGTTAAATCCAGCGTCGTAAAAAGTAAGTAGTGCCTAACCGGTCAAGGAGCTCATCCATCTAGGGCATGGGATAAGCATCAAACCATGAGACCAAGTTCACCTTGCAGCACAGAACCGTATAGACCCATACTTCTTCACTACAAGAACTATGGGGCTACAGCAAGCGCTGTGCAACTCTTCTATTACTGCCAGCTTTAGCATTTGTGCCAATTCCTTTTTCACAGTCTGTCTGTTGTGCTTGGAGAAGAACAAACCGCTCTGCAAGCCGCTGTTGCAATGCAGCAACATCCGCTCTCTGGGCCTGTGTGAGATGGTCATCTCAATGGAGGGAGGCAGGAATAGAGGAATTCAGCACCACTGACCACAACTGTTCTCTTTCCTTAACCAGGCTAACCAGAGAAGTAGTTTCAGCCTCTCTCCATGCTTTAAGGAGGTTAACATGAAATATCTGTGTGGTTCCACCTCTGTCTGACCATACCACCTCATAGTCTACGTCCCACATTCGCCGTGTGACCATGAAAGGTCCTCCCCACTTGGTGAGTAACTTTGAAGTTTTAGAAGGGAGGAATACAACCCTTTATCTCCTGGTAAAAATTGCCTGAACCTAGCCCCTCTGTTGTACAAGCGCTGCTGATGTTCCTGGGCCTGGAGCAAATTTTCTTGTGACAACCTCCCCAAAGTGAGCAGCTTTGCTTGCAGGTCCAGGTCGTGCTGATTCTCCTTTTCAGCCAGCCTCTGACTTTCCTCCCAGTTTTCTTTAATCAGGTCCAACACCCCCCGCGGCTTCCTGCCAAACAGTAACTCAAAGGGAGAAAATCCTGTGGAGCCCTGGGGCACCTCCTGCGCTGGAAATAACAGAGGGTCTAGCCAGCGATCCCATTTACGCGAAGGAACTTATGGATCATGGACTTTAGCACTAAAAAAGGCAGCATCTACCACAACATGTCCCGCCTGCTGCCACTCAGGGTGCCCCACCACCAGCCAAGAAGTCGGACTGCAAGAAGAAGCGGACTGCCTAACATCCCCCACGGGGAGATCGGAGCCGGACCAGCCCGGGCTCCAAGTTCACTCCAGGGCTCAGTTCCGGAGCCCGTTCGGAGAAATTTGTTCTGCCTCCACCTTTCAGCGCCTGGGACTCGAGTTGGATCCCACAGAGCGCATTTCAACAAAGAGATGACGAGACACTGTTCAGCTGAATCAAGCATGTCACAGTCTCACAAAAACACACTGTTTATTAAAAATTCACCCGTTGCATCCAGGCATGTTGCCAAGGGCACGGGAAAAATGTGTGAAAAACACAGAGTATGTTGAAAAACATAATGCCCCCACGCACCCAGACACCACCGGGGTCGATTCCCTCAGTGGTGTCCGGCCCCATGAGCACTGGTCAAGCGTGGGCCGCCCGCGCTGTCTTTGGGGCCGCTGTCAGCAAGAATAGAGAGATGGCGAGCTCTCGCTGCGCCAGAATGGGTTGTGAGGACATTAGAGCGAGACTATCGTTTACAATTCGCAACCACCCCTCCCAGATTTCACAGAGTGATTTTCTCTCTTGCAAAAGGCGAATCAGCCAGGATCCTGCAAGAAGAAATAACTGCCTTGCTATCAAAGGGAATAGTACGAGAAATACCCCAGGAGCACAGCCAATGCGGCTTTTACTCAAAGTATTTTCTCGTGCCAAAGAAGGGAGGGGGACTGTGTCCGATACTGGACCTACGGGCTCTGAATCAGTATCTGAGGTCATACAAATTCAGGATGTTGACGACCACCACTCTGCTGCATGTAGTGCGCCCAGGCGATTGGTTTACATCAAGAGACCTGAAGGACGCATATTTTCACGTCCCTATTTAACCGCCTGACAGAAAATTCCTGCGCTTTGCGTTTCAGGGCAGAATGTACGAGTACCAGGTCCTGCCGTTGGGTCTCTCACTGAGCCCTCGGGTATTTGTGAAATGCACAGAGGCAGCCATAGCCCCACTGAAGAGGCGGGGCATCTGCATAGCAACATACATAGACAATTGGCTGCTGATATCAGAGTCAGACAGCACACCAGGTTGACAGTGGATCATCTGATGGCTCTGGGTTTCACCATAAACTACCAAAAGAGTGTCCTGCAGCCAGCTCAGGCCATCTCTTTCATAGGAATAGCTCTAAACTCCACCTCATACCGAGCGTGTCTCTCTGTGGACAGAGTAAAAAAATGCTATCACATGCCGGCATTTTTCAGGAGGGAAGATATCTCCCATTCAGAAGATGCCTGCAGATGCTGGGATTAATGGCGTCTTCACTGACTTCCACTAGGCAGACTGCATATGAGGGAATTTCAGCGATGGCTTGCATCACTGAGACTCAATCAAAAGCGCCATACCCACCACCATATCAGAGTGACAGCAGACTGCACTGCAGCATTCCACTGTTGGAGAAATTCCACATTTCTCACTCAGGGGGTGTCACTGGGGGCTGTCACCACCAGGAAGGTGGTGACCACGGATGCGAGTCTCACGGGCTGGGGTGCCACTCACGAGGGCAGAGCAGTGAGTGGCAGCTGGGACTCACGACAGAGGGGTGCTCACATAAACTGGCTAGAATTGCTAGCAGCATTTCTAGCACTGAGACACTTCCTTCCCCTGTTGAGAAACCACCATGTTCTGATCAGAACAGACAACACCAACAGACAGGGCAGGTTACGGTCCCGTCCTTTGCACATGCTGGCTCGCAGACTGATCATGTGGAGCAGCATCAATCTGTTGTCACTGAGAGCTGCTCACATTCCAGGAGCTCTGAACTTGGGAGCAGACTTAATGTCCAGGAGGCTGGACACTGGCCTTAATTTCTCCCACTCTAACCAGAGTGAGAGAGAGAGAGAGGGCTAACAAGGATATTGATCGCCGCAAGGTGGACGAGGTCCCATTGGTTAGCGGAGATTATGCTCCTCTTGTGGAGCGAACCTTGGCCTCTCCCTCTCCGACAAGACCTAGTCTCCCAAGCCAGGGGCGAGATTTTTCACCCTCACCCCGAGCGCCTTGCCCTGTGGGCTTGGCCCGTGAGAGGTTGTTATAGCCACTAAGGGGCGACCATGGCTCAGGGGGTTGGGAAGCGTATCTGTAACCGGAAGGTCGCCGGTTCGATCCCCGGGCTCTCTGTCCTGGTCGTTGTGTCCTTGGGCAAGACACTTTACCCTACTTGCCTACTGGTGTTGGCCAGAGGGGCCGATGGCGCGATATGGCAGCCTCGCTTCTGTCAGTCTGCCCCAGGGCAGCTGTGGCTACAACCGTAGCTGCCTCCACCAGTGTGTGAATGTGAGAGTGAATGAATAGTGGCATTGTAAAGCGCTTTGGGTGCCTTGAAAAGCGCTATATAAATCCAATCCATTATTATTGTTATTATCATTATTATTATTATTCAGAGTGCTAGAGCCCCCTCCACAAGATCATTGTATGAGAACAAGTGGAGGGTATTTGAGGAATGGTGTGGAAAGTCTCACACTCTCTCCTTTCAGTGCTCCGTGACAACAATTCTCTCCTTTCTCCAAGAACTGTTAGATAAAGGAAAGGCCTTTTCCACGATTAAAGTATATCTAGCAGCCATTTCAGCCTGCCATGTGGGCTTCATGGATGGCCCAGTGAGCCATCATCCGCTAGTCTGCCGTTTCATGAAAGGGGCACGGCGGCTCCACCCAGTGTCTAAACCTCTCGTTCCCACGTGGGATTTATCCCTGGTGCTGGGGGCAGTTTCACAGCCACCATTTGAACCACTAAACCAGGTGGAAATAAAAATCCTGTCTTTGAAGACTGCATTGCTCCTGGCTCTCGCATCTGCGAAGCGTGTCAGTGATATTCATGCGCTGTCAGTACACAAAGAGTGCACCCGATTCACGCGGGATAACTCTAAAGGCACACTCAGGCCAAATCCGGCCTTTGTGCCCAAAAATCCTTATCTCCAATGCACCCCATTGGAGCTGGAAGCTTTTTGCCCTCCTCCTTTCTCCTCCCCTGAACAGGAGCGCCTACATGCTCTCTGTCCAGTTAGGGCTTTATGTACCTATATAGAGAGAACAAAGGCTTCCAGGAGGTCGGATCAGCTGTTTGTTTCCTGGGCTAAACCACATCTTGGCAAGCCCGTTAGAAAAAAACGCATTTCCCACTGGATTGTTGAGGCGATCCAATTGGCTTATTCCAGCACGAGTCTGACTTGTCTTCTCTGCCACTCTTGACTTCCTCATACAGCACCACAGTTCTATGCAACTATGCAAGTTGTAATCCTACAACTGTTTACAACTTGCATAGTTCCCATTTCTGTATAGCTGTATATCTCAGATTCTGTAAAGTTATTTATTTCATATTCTGTATAGTTTTTCATATTTATATCCTGTTCATATCCTGTACATAGCTTCTACTCACTACAGCCTGTACATACTTATAGTTATAGAATATTCACAACATACTTCATACCGTGTACATTATAACATACCATAATAGACCCATTTCTGTAATATACTCACATATCTATATTATTGCTAATATATATTGTAATATATCTATATCACTAAAGCACTTCTGGATGGATGCAAACTGCATTTCGTTGCCCTGTACCTGTGCATGTGCAATGACAATAAAGTTGAATTCTATTCTATTCTATTCTATTCTCTTGGCACTCGATCATATGCTTTCTCTTGATACACAAAAACACTGTGTGGCTTCTTCCCAGTTCATCTATACTTCTCCATCACTGTCAGAATCCCATGTGTCGTTCCCTTTTTCAGTATTAAGCCATACTGCTTCTCACCAAAGTGCTTTATGCACTTTTTTAAATGCAGAGGCATACACTGCATCATGCACAAACCTATTGCAGTTACAGTATTTCAGTCACATAATATTTATTGTAGGGTCTACATTACAATATAAAGCGCCTTGAGGTGACTGTTGTTGTGATTTGGTGCTGTATAAGTAAAGTTGAATTGAATAATTGATTGATAGATTGATAATACTTTATTCATCCCGAGGGAAGTTGGGTTAAGGCTGCCAGCTGTGCCAGCGCCATCTTACCCTCCGACCATACATACATTACACAAAAATCACATGGGGAATACAGGTCAGAGAGGTATAACAATGGAAAATGCACAACATGAGGAAAGACGAGAAGAAGAAAGAACTCCCCCTAGATCAGTGGTTCCCAAACTTTTTTTGCTGGGCCCCCCCTTAGTTTTCCAAGAAACTAAGCCCCCCCGCAAGCACACGCACAAACACATCCTCCAACCACACACGCCCATATTTTGCTCCATTGCGGTTTATTTCACACCTCAAACATTTAGTAAACAATTAAGCAAATACAAGTAATCAGCAATAAATGACAGCTAGTAATAAAATAAACTACTAACCCTTTTACGCTGCGTCTACACCTACACGGGTATTTTTGAAAACGCAGCTGTTTCGTCCACGTAAACGGCGTTTCGAATCACTGAAAACGAAAAAATTTTAAACTCCTTTTTTGCGTTTACGTGTGGACGAGGAATACAGAGTTGGTCACGCAACAGCTGTGCGCCACGTTATTGTTTACAGGAGATGAATTGCAAAATGGCAGATATTCAGATTAACAGTATTTTGTCTCCATCTTCAGGTTTTACAAGCTTACATAAACACGCAGTTACTGTCCCTCTATTTACAAATGCAGAGGCGTCACGGTGTGATTATTTTACATGTAGTTTTTTTCCCCTCTGTAATAATGTTCAACATTGCATCAATACATTTTTCAAAAAATTCCTCTCTGTGCAAAATGGGTTTAAAAACATAAACAGCTGTTGGATCCTGTTTGTCCGTGACTTGAACCGTGGGAACAAATCGTGGCAGGATCAGCCTGATGTTATTTGCATCCAGCTGTAACTTTACTGTATAAAGAGCAAACATCTCCAAAATGTCAGGAGTAGTTAGTCATTACAAGAAGTGTTTGTAAAGTAAAAATCAAGAATATGGGATACTGTTTGATTTGAAGAGCCCAGCGCTGCTCCCGACGAAGGGAAAAGCAACCCTGCAGGGAGACCTACCTCAGCACCTGTGCAGGTGAAGCCAAAGGGCAGATTTGCTTCACCATATTTTCTAGTCTTTGGCTTAGAATGAAGTTGGTTTGGAAACATATTCAGCGACGCTTCATCTCCTGCTTTGCGTTTGTGTGGGCGCCCCGTGCTAGCAGTGTCCAAGCATTGTTTTGTTTTTTTTGTTGTTGTTTTTTTCCCCTTTTCATACCGCGCAATGGCTCTGCACCCCCCATAGGGGGCGGGCCCCACACTTTGGGAAGGTCTGCCCTAGACTGAGCTCCAACAGGGAGATCAGTTTGAGAACAGAAAAAAAACACCTCAGCACATGAATCATCACATCTCACAACATAGATGACATAAGCTTCGAAGGCGTTTGGGGGGGTGAGTGTAGGTCTGTGTCAGTGTACATGCGTGTGTGTGTCTGTGTGTTCCGTGTCAACTGAGAGAAAGTGTCCCTTCACCCGGTTAAGCAAAAGTCAACAATCTTCGATCAACGCGGACGGCCTTGAAGGAGGAACAAAGAGTTCTGACAACAATCCTGTTATCATGGAGATTTTTGTTGTTCCAGTCAGCTTAGACCTTGGCAGGCCTTCAGCTGGCGCCAGTGGGATAGCCGCATGAGTGAAGATGAATGATTTGGGTTTAGTGCAAACAACTGCATCCAATTTTTACAATTGGTCTAATGTCTATCACTGGTCACCAATTCTCTCAATTCCCGTTGTTCTTCTCCAAGATGTTATCCATATTGCGTTCAAAACACAGTCTGAGTACTCACAGCCCTGCCAACCGTCTGTCATGTCGGCCAGCCTTGTGGGATTTTGAACAACTAAATTTATCTTTAAATAGACAACTCCGATGTAGACAGAAATAACCAGCCCATCCCTTTTTGCCCACCATTTATGCTTCTGATAGTTTTTCTGTCCTGCTTCTGTGTCTCTATCAGGCTATATCGAAGCTGTGGTGATCCCTGCAGGAGCTAGAAGGATCAGAGTAGTGGAGGACAAACCTTCACATAGTTTTTTGGGTAATGATGCTTGTGTTTTCCAGATGACTTTGTGGTTCTTCTCAACAATGCCGCTCACTTTTAGACACGCTGAGACATTAGATACCAGAAATGTCTCTTTCCAAAATAAAAGCTGTACTATACGCTTCTTCTGGGCTATATTCTCAGCAGCATATTAAACATACCAGGTCCCCATAAGGAGAATCATGTGCTAACGGCTGTCTAAATGACTCGGGTAAAGTTTGTAGCATGCATGCTTGTTGTTTTTGTCTGCTTCCACTTGTCTTTGCACTAGGATGATGTCGGTGTAAATGTGCAGTCATATTCGTTGTGTTCCCACTAGTGCTGTCAGCGTTAATCTCATTAAAATTACATTAACGCCATAACGCCGCAAATCTCCGTTAGCGAGTTACCGGGGATCGCCCCGTGCGCGGCGCTGGACAGCGTCAACACGTTAACGATCTCACTGTGCTAATGCACTAGTTCCCACCAATGTAATTGAGCATTGCGTGGCACATCCGACACACTGTTTTACTTTTGTCCATGACGCGCTTACCTTCAGGGTCATGCTTCACAGGAAAAACAAAAAAGTTCCAAACACCAGATCTGAATGAGGGTGGGGGAGGTTCAATTTTGGCTAGCATTGAGGCAGTTGCCATGTTGCAACAAGCTTAGCTTCTGTCTTGCTAGCTTGCGCTACGCTCAGCGGATCTGCGCTCGACAGTGCAGCCTAGGCGGAGTAGTCGAACGCAGATTCACTGAGCTCTCAACACAGACAGCATCGTCAGAAGGAAAGTTGATAAAATAAATTACAAATTTTGTATTGTTCGATACACATGCGTACCGAACCGAAAGCACTGTATCGAACGGTTCAATACCGATACGAGTATTGTTGCACCCCTAATATATATATTAGGGGTGCAACGAGTGCAGATCCGCTGAGCGCTCAACACAGACAGCATCATCAGAAGGAAGAGCGCAGGGCAAGCTAGCGAGACAGAAGTTAAGCTCTCCTTGCAACATGGCAAATTGAACCTCCCCCACCCTCATTCAGATGCAAAGACAAGTGGAAGCAGACAAAAACAACAAGCATGCATGCTACAAACTTTACCCGAGTCATTTAGACAGCTGTTAGCACAGGATTCTCCTTATGGGGACCTGATATGTTTAATATGCTGCTGAGAATATAGCCCAGAAGAAGCGTATAGTACAGCTTTTATTTTGGAAAGAGCCATTTCTCTGTAATAAACTCTCTTTTCCAAAGATGAGTGATTCCTCAATCAGATACAGGGCTTGCAATATCGCTAGCCCGACGTCCCGGGGCTAGCGATTTTTCCAGTCGGGCTACCAAAATCTATCTCTTCCCTGCCCGTCGGGCTATTGTAGGAAAAATATATGTCAATGCTTTTGCATTCTTTCAGAAATGTAGCTGGGTAATTATGTCATTGGCATCGATGAGCCACTGTCAATATGTGACATATTGAAGTCGCGTTTGAATTTGCGCTTGTTTTTTGCTTTCACTTTGCAATCGCGTGAACTGTATAGAGAGCGACAGCACTGATCTGTGAGTGATGATAATTTGTGCACCAATTCCTCTGACATCATCTTATTAATCGTTAGCTTACTATGCAAACATGACAAGTGAAATCTCCCGCAGCTTAAACATGTGAGAGGTTGATCGCGCAGAGAATCGCTGAGCTTATGTGAGTGAGTGTGTAAAAGCAGCAGGATATATATTTCAGTTCTGCTGAGCCAAATAAGACAGGTCAGGGTGAAGAAGTGACAGCCAAAGAAAAGCTTACCACAAAACGGAAAAGTTATGACAAATCAGACTATAAGGCAAAAAGAAAGTGCAGCTTTATGGTTTCATGGACAAAATTATTTCTGTGGCTGCAATATGACGAGCTAAATAACCAGGGCTGCACATAAGTGGTCCGCAGGTGCGCATTCGCTGTCAAAATAAAAAACACGCACAAGGGTTAGGGTTAAATTTAAAAACTGTACTTTTGAGTTAAAATATATATTTATAATTTTAATAAATGACAAATTAAAAAGGCATGAACATTTTTTTTGTATTGAAAAAATATCGAACCATGACACCAAAGTATCGAACCGAACCGAACCGTGAATTTTGTGTATCGTTGCACCCCTAATATATATATATATATATATATATATATAGATAGATAGATAGATAGATAGATAGATGTGTGTGTGTAACTTCTTGTATCTTACTTATAGCTCTCAAAGACTCAAGTAAGAGGTCCATCAACAATGACTGGAAAATTGAACTTCCAGGAGAATTTGAGCTGGCTGGAACCACTGTGCGCTATGTTAGAAGAGGAATATGGGAGAAGATGTCTGCCAAGGGACCCACTAAGACTCCTTTATATCTAATGGTAAATTGATTTGTATTGCTACTCATGGAAACAAACACACACACCCACACACAGATACACTACCAGTAAAAAGTTGACTGGTAGTTGAAAAGGTAGACGCATATACTGATTTAATGTTTTTTCTTAATTTTAGATTCTCACTGAAGGCATCAAAACTGTTAATGAATACATATAGAAGAATTATGTAATAAATAAAAATGTCTGAAATAACTCAAAACATGTTTTAGATTTTAGATTCTTTAAAATAGCCACTCTTTGCTTTGATTACTGCTTTGCACACTCTTGGCATTCTCTTAATGAGCTTCATGAGGTCATCACCTGAAATGGTTTTCCAACAGCTTTGAAGGAATTCCCAGAGATGCTGTGCACTTGTTGGTCCTTTCGCCTTCACTCTGCGGTCCATCTTATTCCAAAACATCTTGAACGGGTTTAGCTTAGGTGACTGTGGAGGCCGGGCCATCTGGTGCAACACTTCACATCACTCTTCTTCTTGGTCAAATAGCCCTTCAACAGCCTGGAGGTGTGTTTGGGGTGATTGTCCACAGCGAAAAATAAATGATGGTCCAATTAAAAGCAAACCGGAACCAATGATGGCATGTTGCTGCAGGATACTGTGGTAGCCATGCTGGTTCAGTGTACCTTCAGTTTTGAATAAATCCCCAACCAGCAAAGCACCCCCGCACCATCACACCACCTCCTCCGCTCTTCACGGTGGGAACCATGCATGTAGAGAGACCATCCTCACCTCAGACCAAAGCATAGATTTCCACTGGTCTAATGTCCATTCCTTGTGTTTCTTGGCCCAAAGAAATTTCTTCTGCTTGTTGCTTTTCCTTAGTCGACATTTCTTAAAGGTCTGATTCACACAGGATCCTCTGAACAGTTGATGTAGAGATGTGTCTGCTACTGTGTGGCATTTATCTGGGCTCTAATCTGAGGTGCTGTTGTAATTTCTGAGGCTGGTAATTCAAATGAATTTATCCTCAGGAGCAGAGGGGACTCGTGGTCTTCATTTCCTGGGGCGGCGCTCATGTGAACCAGTTTTAGTGTAGGGCTTGATAGTTTTTGCAACTGCACTTGGGGACACAAAAAACCTCTGAGTTTTACCAATTTTCTGGACTAACTGACCTTTAATTCTTAAAGTAATGATGGACTGTCGTTTCTCTTTACTTCGCTGATTGGTTCTTGCCATAATATGAATTCTAACAGTTATCAAATAGGGCTGTCAGCTGTGTACCGACCTGACTTCTGTTCCCAACTGCATTAGGAAGGCAAGAACTTCCACAAATGAACCCTGACAGGCTCACCTGTGAAGGGAAAACCAATTCAGGTGACTACATCATGACGCTTACTGAGAGAAGGCCAAGGGTTTGCAGCACTGTCAACAAAGCAAAGGGTGGCTACTTTCAGGAATATTCAGAGTTATTTATTCATTTATTCTTTGCTTCATAATTTCATATATCTTGAATTCACATATTTTACTTATATTGTGGTGGACCACTAGAGGGCTCCACTCACACCCAGTGTAGAGGAAGTGTGTTCCTGTGTTTTGTGGCGCGATATGCGCAGTTGATGTTGGAGACGAATAAAGAAGGAGTGAGAACTGAGAGCTGTGTCGTTGATGCTTACCTCCACATTGGTGACCCCTGACTCGAGCATGCAACGGGCCGTAGATAACGCACACTCCGCTATGGATGCATCAGCGGCCGCCGGACCTCCGCCTCCTGTTGCAGCTACGTTCGCTGTGGCGCTGAAACTGCCGGACTTTTGGCTCCATGACCCCCCGTCATGGTTCGTACACGTGGAGGCTCAGTTCGCCCTTCGCGGCATCTCGGCTGACGACACGAAGTATCACCATGTGGTGGCCTCGCTCGACCCGCTGGCCACCCGTCGCGCGATGGCGCTCCTCCGGGACCCACCCGCCCAAGGGAAATACGCCGCCCTCAAAGAGCTGCTTCTTCGGCGCTATGCCCTCTCCGACGCCGAACGAGCCGAAAAGCTCCTCAACCTGTCAGGCTTGGGTGGCAGTACCGCGCTCGAGCTCATGGAGAACATGCTATCGTTGCTCGGGCCGGATGACGGTGGTTTCCTCTTCGTGCACCTCTTCCTTCGCCAACTACCGGCCGCCGTGAGAGCTGTCCTCGCGAACTCTCCGCTTCTGCCTGCGAAGGATTATCGCTCCCTGGCTGAAGAAGCGGATCGCATTCTCCTGGCTAGCCGCACTTTCGACGTTCACGCCCTGGCTACGGACACGCCGGCGGCACCTTCCACGCCTCCACCTGCCTCCCCCGGAGCATCCGCCCCCTTGCTGACGGCAGGGATTGCTACACGCCGGCACCGCGGAAAGAGCATCTGTTTCTACCATCAGCGTTTTGGCGACAGAGCGCGTCGCTGCCTGCCGCCTTGCGCTTTCACGGCCCAGGGAAACGGACCCGCCAGCGCGCTGTAGCAGCCGCGACCGCTGGCAATACAGAAAGGCTGCTCTTCATAGAGGACTCGCGCTCCGGGAGACGTTTTCTCGTGGACTCCGGCTCCCAGAAGAGCCTCCTTCCCCCTACCGCTGCCGACGGACTAGCAGCGAACTGTGGGCCGCAGCTCATTGCAGCTAACGGCTCTCCCATCAAAACGTTTGGGGAAAGGTTGGTGACTGTTTGTTTTCATGGCCGGGATTTCCAGTGGAACTTTGTTGTTGCTGCTAGCTCTGTACCTATTTTGGGTGCTGATTTCCTGTGTGCTCATGGACTACTTGTCGATGTCGCTAACAGACGTTTAATCGATGCTCTCTCGTTTTCTTCGCTACCCTGTTTTACTCGGGCCGCCGAGCCCCTGATTCGGGCTAATGTAGTGACCTCCGGGGATGCTTTTCAGCGTTTGCTTTTAGAGTTTCCATCGCTGTCTGTCCCTAATTTCTCTAGCACGGTAACGAAGCATGGGGTTGAGCATTATATTCCCACGGTCGGGCCCCCGGTGTTCGCGCGCGCGCGCCGCCTCGACCCCGCGAAACTGTCCGTCGCTCGGGAAGAGTTTGCAGCCATGGAGCGCCTTGGCATTGTACAGCGTTCGAACAGTGCATGGGCCTCTCCGCTTCACATGGTGCCCAAATCGGACGGTCGGTGGCGGCCATGCGGAGATTTCCGCCGTTTAAATAATGCCACGGAGAATGACCATTACCCCATCCCCCACATTCAGGATTTTTCTGCCAATCTCGCCGGAACGTCGATTTTTTCTAAAATTGACTTGGTGCGGGGGTATCACCAGGTTCCCGTGCGCCCCGAAGACGTTCCTAAAACCGCTGTCATTACCCCCTTCGGCTTGTTCGAGTTTTTGCGCATGCCGTTTGGCCTGAAAGGTGCCGCCCAGACCTTTCAGCGGCTGATGGACTCCGTTTTGCGTGGGCTGCCGTTCGTTTTTGTTTATCTGGACGATATATTGGTGGCCAGCTGCTCAGCGAGCCAGCACGAGTCCCATCTGCGCCAGGTTTTCCAGCATTTGGAAGCGCACGGCCTGATCATCAACCCTTCCAAGTGCCAGTTTGGGTTGCCTGTTCTGGATTTCCTCGGGCACCGCATTTCCGCTGAAGGTGTGGTTCCGTTGCCCGACAGAGTCCAGGCCGTTTCGGCTTTCCCGCGTCCCACGTCGGTTAAAGCGTTGCAGGAGTTCTTGGGGATGATAAATTTTTACAACCGCTTTCTCCCCAGAGCTGCCCACCTGCTACAGCCACTCTATGCTGCCTTAAAAGGTAAAACAGCCCAAAGATCCGGTTGACTGGCTGCCTGAACGCGTCCGTGCGTTTTCCGCAGCCAAGTCTGCGCTGGCTGACGCCGCCCTGCTGGCCCACCCGCTTCCGTCGGCGGAGATCGCGTTGACCACCGACGCCTCGGACGTGGCAGTGGGCGGAGTGTTGGAACAGCGGGTTTCAGGTCTCCGGCAACCGCTCGCCTTTTTCAGTCGTACGCTCCGGGATGCTGAACGCAAGTACAGTGTTTTTGACAGGGAGTTGCTGGCCCTGCACCTCGCAACACGGCATTTTCGTTTTTTCCTCGAGGGTCGCAACTTTGCTGCGTACGTTGACCACAAACCTTTGACGTTTGCGATGTCCAAGGTCTCTGACCCATGGAGCGCACGCCAGCAGCGCCAGTTGGCGGCCATTTCTGAGTTTACCACAGACATTCAGCATATGGCTGGTAAGTCCAATCACGTCGCTGACTGTCTCTCGCGTGTGTTGGTTTCTCCGGTGTATGTCGGCATCGACTACGCTGCCATGGCCGCCGAGCAACGTGCTGACCCGGACGTCCTTGCCCTTCAGTCAACAAAAACGGGCCTTGTGCTGGAGGACACCCCGGTGTGGGACGGCGGTCCGCGCCTTCTTTGCGACGTTTCCACCGGCCGCCCCCGCCCGGTGGTTCCCTTTTCGTGGCGTCGTCGTGTTTTTGACTCGGTGCATGCCCTCTCTCATCCCGGCGTCCGGGCCTCGGTCAAGCTGGTCAGCGCCAGGTTTGTTTGGCCGGGCCTTCGCAAGACGGTGAAAGAATGGGCGGTGGTTTGTATCCCATGCCAACGCTCGAAAATCCACCGGCACACACAGGCACCCCTCGAGCCTTTCCGTGTCCCGGGTAGGCGTTTCGATCACGTTCATGTGGACCTGGTTGGTCCCTTGCCGCAGTCACAGGGTTTCACGCACCTTTTGACTGTGGTGGACCGCACAACCAGGTGGCCGGAGGCGGTACCCCTGGCGTCCACGACAGCGGCGACGGTGGCCAGGGCATTTTTGTCAACGTGGGTTTCACGTTTCGGCCCCCCTGCTGACATTACCTCGGACAGGGGCCCCCAGTTTGTTTCCGAGCTTTGGTCTGCTATGGCTGACGGCCTGGGAGTCAAGGTCCACCGCACCACAGCATACCACCCGCAAGCTAATGGGATGTGCGAACGGTTTCACCGGTCACTTCAGGCCGCGCTCCGTGCTTCCTTGACAAGTGGCGACTGGGTCGAACGTCTTCCGTGGGTTTTGCTGGGTTTGCGTAGCGCGGTTAAAGAAGACCTCGGGGTTTCCCCGGCTGAACTGGTCCTCGGCCAGCCTCTCCGGGTCCCCGGGGAATTCTTACCTGAGAGCCCTCCCCCATGTTTCGATACCTCTTTGTTGCCTTTTCGCCCCCCAAGAAACTCATTTCCTGTTCCTGGTCCTGTGCACCACTGCCTGCCTGACACCTTTGTTCCGAGTTCATTGGACTCTGCTCGTTTCGTTTTCGTCAGGCACGATGCCCATAGGACTCCGCTGCGTCCACCATATGACGGGCCATACAGGGTTCTTAAACCAGGCAACAAACATTTCGTTTTGGACTTTGGCGGTCGGCAGGAAGTTGTCTCTGTTGACAGACTTAAGCCTGCACATGTTATGCAAGAGGATCAGGTGGTCCCGGCCCAGGCCCCTCGCCGCGGCCGCCCACCTGCCACCGGGCTGATGGATTCT
>NC_135167.1:45039925-45222425 GCF_041146795.1 Maylandia zebra
TGTGTGTGTATGATGTATATATATGTATCTGAATACTTCATGCTCTTATGACACGCGTGTACACTAAACCTGTGACAGATGCAAAGTTTCACACCAGTTGCAATGACTCACAGTTTTCCATCTGCAGTGATAACACTTTCTCTTGTGTTTGCACCTTTCGACACATCCTGTTATCGTTGGCGAGCCAGGGAACAGTATAAAACTTGACAGAAAGACGCTCACTCATCAGCGTTTCAGGTAAGACAGGTCTTCTGTCATCACCGCAAACTCCATCGTTCACATGCAAATTTTCTGATTTCCTTGAAATTTTGCATTTTAAGTACTTTAATGTGCATGAGCTATGCTGCTTGATAACATACAATAATGTGGTCTATATCACAAATCTTTTGCAGCCATGTTGGTTTTCTGTTGGTGTCTTGTCACTCTGCTGCTGCTATCCTCTTCCTGGGCTCAGGTAGAAACTTCCAGAGACAACCATGCGTGTTAAATTAAATTGTGTGTAGGCCAAATTCCCCCTGATGCAAAAAAGTATTACATTTGAAATAAAAAATGCTATTAAAGAAACAATTGGTACAAAGAGTTGTATCAGTTTTATAATGAGAGTTTTGTTAGTCGTGTTTATTTCATTATGAAATGCATATTTCAGTTGTTTTAATTTTCCGTTGTCCCTTTGCTTTTCAGTTACAGTTACAAACTAATGTCTCTTTTGTCTGTTCTTTGTAATGTTGCTGTGGCTGAGTACAGGAAGGTAAGAAACAAATAATTGCTTTTTATGATATAATTCAAAAGTCACCAGTAAGGGAAGATTTATTACAGGTTTTAAAATTCTACTTTTTGTGCTATTGGATAGCAATTAAAAGAAAGTTAAGCAACAGTCAGTCCATTTGAAGTAAAAGCTATCCAGCTGTAACTGAGCTGGTGTTCAAAATGATCATGTCTACTGTGAATATATTATCTTATGCAGAGATTCCTAGCACTGACGAGGACATACCCAGAGAGCTCTCTGTAGGTCAGCTGCTGGAGAGAGCCAATAGAAACTACAGTAAGTTGGTTACCTGTTTTAGAACTTACTTGCACATATTTGTTGCAGCAGCATTGGTGGTACAGAAGTGGGGATGTTAGCAACGTGGATTTAACGTAGTTTGATAGTCTTTTCCTGTTTAACTGGTAATTCACTCCACACTGAATTATCGGTCAAGCAAATATTAAACTGTGTACTATATATAGCTATAACTTATGTTGTCATCACAATAGGCACAGGAAGACATACTCCTGAACAAGAAATTTAAGGCGCATCCAGCTACAGCTCATTTTCATACAAACAAAAACTGAACCAATAACAACGGAGAACTAGATCCAAATCTAACTCAGCTATGCCACCGAGTGCATAATCTTTCCTCATACAAAGCAAATTACAGCCACTAAACTTTCCATGCAAAATGTGTAGCTATTCTGGGAAACAACACTGACCAAAATTTGTACTTTTTATGTTACATGACTTTTAAAGGAAAAAGCTTTTTTTAGCAGCTTCAGGTCTACACATGATCCAGATCACAAGTGCTAATAATAGACAAGCAAAATGGCTCTGGACTGGCTATTTTAATTACACCCTAGACTGGGGCCACGTACAATGTTGTGATTTTTCCAGTAAAAATGCATTTTATCGGTTTTTCTAAACATTTGCATTTGAATCTGGTCTTTGTCATTTGTCATGAGAGGTGGCCTAGTTCTGCTAATATGAACTTTCATCAGTTGTTATGACTGATGTATGAATTGCATGACTGATGACGGCAGTGCCACCTATAATAAACCACTGCTATTCTGCATGTTGAAGACAAGGAGCTGACTCTGTTTTTCTTACAGCACCTGACATTGATGAGCCGACATTAATCGGAGGTGACGTTGCTATCAAGTCTGAAGCTGACAGAAATGCTGACCCCTGCACCTCCAGAGGCTGTATGTGGGGAAAGTGGACTGATGGGAAAGTCTATGTCCCATACTACATTGCCAATCACTACTGTAAGTATTGTTTTCTTAATCATGGAACAGGCCAATGCCAAGTTATGTACAGTGTTTATGCCTGGTGGACAACAATTCATCTTTACACTGACTTGTTATTATAACATCTCTATTTGTATTAAATCTAATGACTTTCAGACTCTGCCCTTTGATACCAACTAATCTTCATTTTAAGAATTAATACATGAATATACCACAAGCACTTTCCTGAATCAATAACCTGACATATGCACCAGTTAAAAGGTTGGACACACCTTCTCATTTAACGTTTTTTCTTCATTTTTACTACATTCTACATTGTACATACATACTGAAGACATCAAATATATGAAGCAAGACATACGAAATTATGTAGCAAAGAAAAAGTTGATAAATAACTAAATATTTATTATATCTTAGATTGCTGAAAGTAGCCACCCTTTGCTTTGTTGACAGCGCTGCAAACCCTTGGCCATATCTCGATGAGCTTTATGATGTAGTCACCTGAAACGGTTTTCCCTTCACAGGTGAGCCTGTCAGGGTTCATTTGTGGAATTTCTTGCCTTCTTAATGGGGTTGGGACCATCAGATGTGTTGTGCTAAACTGCTAGAATTCATATTATGGTAAGAACCAATCAGCTAAGGAAAGAGAAACCACAGTCCATCATTACTTTAAGAACTAAGGTCAGTCAGTCTGGAAAATTGCTAAAAGATTGAATGTGTCCCCAAGTGCAGTAGCAAAAACCATCAAATGGTACGATGAAACTGGCTCACACGAGGACCACCCCAGGAAAGGAAGACCAAGAGTCATCAGCCTCAGAAATCACAAGTTAACAGCACCTCTAGTTAGACTTAATCAGCTGTTCAAAGGAGACTGCACGAATCAGGCCATTATGGTCAAATAGCTGCTAAGAAAGCACGACTAAGGAAAAGCAACAAGCAGAAGAGATTTGTTTGGGTCAACAGATGGTCTCTACATGCATGGTTCCCACCGTGAAGCATGGATGAGGTGGTGTGATGGTGTGGGGGTACTTTGCTGGTGACACTGTTGGGAACCAGCATGGATACCACAGCACCCTGCAGCAACATGCCATCCCATCTGGTTTGCATTTAGTTAGACCATCATTTATTTTTCAACAGGACAATGACCCCAAACACACTTCCAGGCTGTGTGAGGGCTATTTGACCAAGAAGGAGAGTGATGGAGTGCTGCGTCAGATGGCCGGGCTTCCACAGTCACCTGAGCTAAACCCAATGGAGATGTTTGGGGATGAGGACCACAAAGTGAAGGCAAAAGGGTCAACAAGTGCTCAGCATCTCTGGGAACTCTTTCAAGACTGTTGGAAAATCATTTTATGTGACTACCTCTCTCATCGAGAGAATGCCAAGAGTGTGCAAAGCAGTAATCAAAACAAAGGGTGGCTATTTCTTCAAAACAGCCACCCTTTGTTTTTAGTTATTTCACATTTTTTGTTTACTACATAATTCCATGTTTTACCAGCTTCCCGTGAGATTGCCATCATCACTCGTGGACTAGAGTCCTTCTCTTCAGTTTCCTGCATTCGTTTCAGACCCTACCAGGATGGCGATCATGAGTGGCTGAGCATCGAGTCCAGAAATGGGTAAAGCTCCGAGTCTGACCATTTTTTTTATTCTTACCACCTTCGGTGAGCCACATGCAGTTAGTAGGATTAAAAATTTACCTGGAGATTGTAAGTTTTCTGTTTTAATTTAAAAGTATCACAACTCCTCCTTTCATTAGTTTATAATGAAAGAAAACCCACTCTTTAATCACTGTATTACAAAGGAAGTGATTACAAATGGGGCAGCACGGTGGCACGGTGGTTAGCACTGTTGCCGCACAGCAAGAAGGTCCTGAGTTCAATTCCACCATCAGGCCGGGGTCTTTCTGTGTGGAGTTTGCATGTTCTCCCCGTGTTTGCGTGGGTTCTCTCCGGGTACTCCGGCTTCCTCCCACCGTCCAAAGACATGCAGCTTGTGGGGATAGGTTAATTGGATAACCCAAATTGCCACTATGTGTGAATGTGTGAGTGAATGTGAGTGTGAATGGTTGTCTGTCCCTGTGTGTTGGCCCTGCGACAGACTGGCGACCTGTCCAGGGTGTACCCCGCCCCTCGCCCTATGACAGCTGGGATAGGCTCCAGCGCCCCCCGCGACCCTGAAAAGGAGAAGCGGAAGTGAATGGATGGATGGATGATTACAAATGTTTTAGGGACCACTAATATTTTAAGTAGCCAATGAGTGACTACTGGCCAGTTTAAACAATAAGGATTCAACATAATTCATCATATGTTCAAATACATTATTGTTGTCCTATGAGGTGTGTAAAGCAGCACTTGCCTTACAGATATACAAAAGGCTTTTGTGATTTCTAAATATTGCTGGACTTTTCTGTTTTAACAGCTGCTACTCCTATGTGGGTCGCCAGGGCGGTGGTCAAACTGTGTCTCTAAGCCGTCAGGGCTGTCTTTACCACAGCACTGTCCAGCATGAATTACTCCATGCCCTAGGCTTCAATCACGAACAGACCCGCTCTGACAGGGACAACTACATCAGGGTGTACTGGGAAAACATCCTCGATGGTCAGTCACCATTTTCTGTGCTAATTTGGATTTTGTGTTAAAGTAGTTCAAAGCACAAAGCAGTTCTAGAGAAAGAAATAGTCTAATTAAGGTTGAGATTAAGGTTTTATTGCACTGAGCTAAAGTTCAGTAAATAAAATTTAAAAAAAAACTAAAGATGACAGCATAATCTGTCAACAAAGATGAATACAACTTTAGAATAAAGCTGTTTATGAATGTGTGTGTAAATGGCCTGCATTTATATAGCGCTTTTCTAGTCCCTAAGGACCCCAAAGCGCTTTACATATCCAGTCATCCACCCATTCACACACACATCCACACACTGGTGATGGCAGCTACATTGTAGCCACAGCCACCCTGGGGCGCACTGACAGAGGCGAGGCTGCCGGACACTGACGCCACCGGGCCCTCTGACCACCACCAGTAGGCAAACACGGGGTTAGTATCTTGCCCAAGGACGGAACCAGCGACCTTCTGATTAGTGGCTGACCTGCTCTGCCACCTGAGCTACAGCCACCCCACCGTGGCTGTAGCCCACCGTAAATGGGCTAATGAGGCTCATAGTAAAAGGCACTTTGAGCATTTAATTAAATCAGACAAGTGCTATATAGTTACTGATCAATTTACCGCTTAGAGCCTCTTAGTTATCTCCAGAGTGGGTGCAGCCCTTTCAACCATGTTTTTATTACTTTAAATCTTTAGTTATTTTTTATTGTTAGTGGAGTTCATTTTTTATTGATTTGATTTACTTTTTAAGACATAATTTTCGTTTTTAGCTTAAAATTAGTTCATGACAACAACCCTAAATGGGATGAGGTTCAACGGCTGCTTTATTAGAATGATAATATAAAAATGTGCATTTGTTAGATATTTGAGTTCCCACACATCATGAACATATCTCCTTATTCTCACAGACATGGTGTACAATTTCTATAAGATTGATACTCTAAACCAGGGAACTCCTTATGACTACAACTCTGTCATGCAATATGAGAGGTAAGAATAAATTCATACTTTTATTTACATATGTTACTTTTATACTTTTTTTACACATAAGTCCAAGTAAACTATGTATCAAGTTAGGAATTTGGGTGTTCCTATTATTTTCACATGAAGAAACCATCAACTGTCCCTGCAGCATACTGCTAGCAGAGCAGAGCCTGTGCACAATCATAACTTGTCTGTGCATACCGTCCTATACAAGTGTGTTGAGTAAAACCAGTGCAAATATGCTTTCAAAGATTAGAACATGATGTACTGAGGAGCTAAATCACCAGAAAAATGAACTTAACTTGTTTTCAGGTACGCCTTCTCCAAGAACAACCAACCCACTATGGTGCCCATTCCTAATAGCAATGTAATGTTGGGCGGGGCCACTCAGATGAGCAAAAATGATATCGATAGGTTGAACAGACTCTACCAGTGCTGTAAGTATACTGCAACAACAAACACACAAAGTGATACTGTACTGCAAAGTCAGCTAACTTTAAAATGAGAAACTGTGTCTGAAAAGACAAAGTCTGGAGGTCTTTAAAGATCCTTTCTTGCATGGAAATCCCTTCCTCTTACACTTTCAGCTCTAGTTTTTGGGGGTGAACCTGGGTCTTCATTCTGTGTAAGAAATATATCCCAACATTAAAGTGAAATTAAAAAAAGCTTTAGCAGACCAAGTCAAGTAGATATCATGTAAAATGAAAATAAGTCTCATGCATGGATTTTTTGAACTGCCCTGCAGCAGGTTTGCCCCGAATTTCCTCAAAAGAGGAAAATGCAGATTTCTGCAAGTGACCCAAACTAGCATCAGTTCATGTTCATATGCTAGCACCATCTGTAGCTACACAGAGAGCCACACAGAAAGGAGATCAGGGTGAACCATCCAATCAAAGGTTCGTTGTTTTTAAGCATGAAATTGTTTCTATCCCACACAATATGAGACACCATTTAGTTATTATTATTAATTATCCTGGCATTGTTAAACTGCAGTCACAAAGAAATATCCTGTCTGACCAGATATTTGCGTTAGATGGCGTCAACAGTAACACTGTGAGATCATATTCGACCAGGATTTGTCCTTCAATGTGTAAATTAAACAGATATGTAGGACTGCTTTCCATTTGTGCAATATCTCTAAAATAAAAAAAAACATCCGCAGAGTGATGCTGAAAAACTAGTTCCTGCATTTATTACTTCTAGACTGGACGACTGTAATTCATTATTATCAGGATTTCCTAAAAACTCCCTGAAAAGCTGAAAAGTTGGACGCTTCTGCTTAATTTTGTGCAACATCTCTAACTTTACAAACATTCCTTTGCAGATTCGGTTTAAAATGCTACTTGCATAATCGGGGCCCATCCTATCTTAAAGACTTCATAGTACTGTAATCAGAAAAGAGTGAGAAAAGACTGCGGGCTTACTTTTGGTTCCTAGGATATTTAAAAGTAGAATGGGAGGCAGAGCCTCTCCTCTGTGGAAACGGCTCCCAGGTTGGATTTGGGAGACAGACACCCTCTGGTTTCTTTAGACTAGGCTTAAAACTTTCTTTTTTGCTGAAGCATATAGTTAGGGCGTTGTTTCTTCTTTCTCATTTCACTCTCTATTGAATTATTATTCGTTCCTTTTAAACGCTGGCTCTCATGCCTTTTATTTTGTGTGCTTCTGCTTTTCTCTTTCCCCTCACTCCCAACAGGTAAGTCCCCGAGCCTTCCTCCTGCTAAAGGGAATATTTCCTTCCCACCGTGTCACAGTTATCATCTGTCAGTCCCATTTTGGTTCTTACAGAAAGGTTCCCTTAATGAGATTCATTTTTGTCTGCAGAAACTGCACCCTGGGCAGAGGACCTGCCACCTTGATGACATCAAAGCCTACGAGGGAAAAGAGTTGGATTCGGGGTATATTTTGGGTTAGACGAGCAAAAGCATTGAAATACAAAGCTGTGTGTTGACAAAGAATAAAAAGAACAACAACACAAATCTCATTTTACTTTCCAAAATCAGCTTCTTTTCCTAATTATTTCCCTTTTCGTCTAAATTGTGAATCAAGAGCAAAATCTTGGATGAATAGTGTGACATAAAAAATATCTTTCATAATTTTGGAACGCTTGATGAGAAGATCCTGTACCTCAATACAGTTGAACACTTTTATATATGAGCCATATTAACAAATATCACGAGCAATTTAGTCACCTTGAAAGACTGAGAGCAACATTGCTTTCACAAAGCAGGAGACCCAAACAGCAAACTAATAATAACGATAACAGGACATAGAGATACAATCAATCACTCAAATTACTTTCATGACTTTTAACCTTTTTGTTTGCCATTTCCTTGAGCAACAATTTTCAATTTAAGAGTGTATTCTAGGTTGCTAGAGTCTTTCCTCTACTTTATCAGCAGTCATATTCAACTGGCAAGCTCTCAAAGCATCTATCAGCATCTTTGTTTGGGCTTCAGCTCCTTGACTCTTCCTCCACTCCTTGAGCAGCTCCACTGCCGTCTCCTCGAGATCTGTTGGACGCCTGTTAGAGATGGACTCCAGCTTGGTTTCACTCAAACCTAATTTGCGGCCTAGTTTTCGCCAACTCTTTCCAAGATTTTCGGCAATTACCTCTGTGGCAATTTTCAGTTTTGCTGCAAAGGAGAAAAACATATTAACAGGTTAAATATAAAACATTTTTCTGATATGGGTAAAGATTCAACTTTAAGATACTTTCTGGAAACCAGGGCAGCCATCTAAACACCCTACCAGGAAACAATGAAACGTGGCCCCAAACAGGGACAACTAGAAACAAGCCTATCTAAAACTCCCTGCGTAAAGACCTACTTATAATTCCACTTATCTAGTCAATGACTGTTGCAGACGGCATAAGTCTGCAGACAATACAATACATTCTTGATGTATTTATGGTTATACATACAACAGTGCAAATCTGCTTTGTTGTATGTAGAGATAAAACCCTACCTCACAACCCTCTAAGAGAAAGCACGTGACGACAGTGGGAAGGAAAAACTCCCCCCAGCAGGTTTTTAACCCTCTCCAGGCAGACGCTGCAGATTTGCAACCGTTAAGAACTAACAACCTGATCACCCCACAGACATATTTTATGAGTTGCTTTACTCAGAAGTACCACTGCAGGACTTGGTTGTGCATTAGCAACAAAAAACTTAATTGGGCCTGAGAGGGTTAAAACTCTGGCTCTCTCCCATGAGCATCTTTTAAGCGGTGTGTCTGTGCTCTCTTCTCTCTCCACTCACCCCCAACTGTTCATGGCAGATGGCCCCGCCCCTCCCTGAGCCTGGTTCTGCTCCAGATTTTTTCCTTCCCACTGTCGTTACATGCTTTCGCTTAGAGGGTCGTGAGGTAGGGTTTTCTTTCTCTCTACAACCTGAGGTAGTAGTGTCATAAACGTCTTTAGCACAAGTGCATCCTTACCAGTTTCATAAAAATTAAGAGGGCATGTGGCAGACAGGTGCTGCTCATCAAATGTGATTAATTGATTATCAGCAGATGTGACAAACGCTGTAAAACCAAAACTTTTTTGATCATTTATGTGTGTCCTAGCCCAAAATCACAGACACCATAACCCACTCTACAGGCCTGAAAAATGTTACATTTCAAGTGAGTGTAGTTAGAAAAACACTGAAAAAGTCAAAGTCCAGACCTCGACCTAACTAACTAACACTGTGGTGTGACGTTAGGACAGCTAAGAGTAAATTAATGCCTCCATAACCTTTGTTAAGAAGAGTGGGGAAGACTTCCTCTACAATTATGTGAAACACTGAAAGTCAAACAGAAAACCATTCGTTCACGTTATTGCTGCTGAACACGGTTCCACAAGTCCCTGAATCGTGAGTCTGCAGAGTCTTGTGATAAACATTGTCCTGGTACATCCAGGGCCTTTTTTACTAATAAGAACACAAGATTTTGGCACGTCTTAATTAAAAAATAAAGATTAATTACACCATAAACGTAGTTAAATACGTCAAAAAGCTAAAGTTACTGTACATTACAACAATTACTTGATTTTGAGGTCAGCTGGAAACTATTGTGGCATTTGGGTGATTTTATACTGAACGACACAAAAACAGTGTCTCAGGCTTCTGAAAACATTTTTGGTCGAAAGATTTCAGGATTGAGAACTTTTCATTTTCTCTTTTTTCTCTTTGCAATCGGTGGCAGGAGTAAGTGTGTGACTGCTAAACAAAGCAGCTTTCATCCTGCACTGTGACAGCATCCTTTACCCTCCAATGACCAGACGACTTCACAGATGTGGTCAGCTGTGTTAAGTATGGGTGGAAGCTCAGACAGAATAAATGGCTAACTCTGCCCAGTCACAGGAACCCAGTGCATCCTTTGGCACTCTTTGTATAAACCTCAAATGAAGCTTGTGAGACGACATGTTTTATTGCCTAAAAAGAATATTTGAATGTTTGGCACTAAATGAGGAAGGCTCCAGCCGTGTTTCTCGAGTCTGCGGCTGATACAATCAAACATGCTGGTGTCTAAAGTGAAAGTCACTCGTTTTCTGTATAAATCAGCGCCCATACTTTGGAGCACGATACTCTGCAGACGTGCATTATTATTACTGTTCTTATCGTTGCTCTTGTCTCCCCACACTGTGACTGTGCTCACACGAACATGTCGTACCTTTCTCCTCCTCACTCAGGCCATCGTCAGCTTCAGGCTGAATACTGAAGTTGTCTATCTTGTCCGAGAGATCTTGTCGCTTAATTTCTCTGAGAAGCTTTGAAAGAAAGGCCGTGTTATCTTCTGACAGTTTGCCTCTTTCCCTGAAAAGCTGAAAGAGTTCCCGGCCGCTGCCGATCTTTTCCAGATTTCTTTTCCCGATCTCTTGTAGAACCAGGAACTTCATTTCATTCAGCTGATCAGCAGACATGGCGTTAGAGATCTCCAACAAAACGCTGTTAAACTGTAAGGCGCTCATGTCGACAGGATCGAGCACAAACACAGCACAGCCTCTGGGCGGCTGACTTTCACTTTCATTTCGGTGAGTTACGTCTATCCGGCGTGTCTGTTGTTAAACTTCCGCTTACCGATAACCAATGGAAACACGGCACACGTACAACACCGAGGAGTGTGTTTGCGGGGATGGGGGAGGTTTGCCGTAAGCATGCCCGTCTGCTGAGCGGTGTTACGGTTATGCTAGATCCGAGGGCGCACAGGAGCTGGTCCGCTGATCCCAGCGGCTCAGACCGCCAAAGACTTTTCTTTGAATTAAACAGTTGTGATAGAATCACGTGTTGTTACAGTTATTATTTAATAATGCGATGGTAACGTTGTGCTGTGGCAGACAGTGCTCCCAAGATTGACCCCAAAAAGCATATCTTAGCTACTTCACCCATATGTAAAGTAAGCGCACACAGTGTAGCATGTAAACAGGATTTTAAGTTGGAAAATAAAATAATATACTAGTAGTTAGTCAATATTCATGGGTTTAACTAAAGAAGTTGGAACGAACTGTGTTTTGTAAAAGGCTGCTATAGTAACAAAGTACCTACAGATACAATTCAGTCACACACACACAAATTATTTATATATCATAAAGGTATTAAACATACCTTTATTAGTGATACACATTATTGTACTTTATTGAGCCCCGTGGGGAAATTGCTCTCTGCATTTAACCCATTCACTCAGTGAAGCAGTGGGCAGCCATTGGGCGCCCGGGGAGCAGTGTGTAGGGACGGTACCTTGCTCAGGGGTACCTCAGGGTAGCTGTTAAGGGGAATCGAACCCCCGACCTTCCGATCATGGGGCAACCACTCTACCTACTGAGCTATCCCTGCCCTAAAAACCTCACTAAAAACAAATAAAACTATTATCTAACACAAACTGTCTCTGCTGACTCGTGCAGTCACAACTTGAGCAAATAATACAAACTCCAAATCTACCCTGACTCCAACTGTGCAAAAGATGTGAAATTACTCAACACATAAAACAACTTGAGGACATTCACCCTTTATTTTGCAGTAAATATAAATAATAAACAGACAAGTTATCAAAGACAGCCATGAATGTGCACTGACACACATTAGTTTAAATACTAGGATGTTACATTTGTTGTTTCATTAGTGTTGAAAACAGGAGAATATGATCTCATCAGGGCAATCCAAAGAGGATGTTCATGTACGACATCAGGTTTTACAAAGTTATAAAAGGCTGTGATGGAAAGAAATTAAGCTAACAAAGGCACTACTACCCCGTACATGTGCTCTATTAATGACTATGACTACTAACCAACTAAGCCAGAGATTACTAATGGGAAAATTATTTGGTAAATTAAAATGTGCAGTTTTTGTCACAGCTCAGAAAGAAGTTACACCGTTAGTGATAAGAATAGTTATAGTTTCTTGTTTACAAAACTATGAATTCAAATTGGGACAACAATAAAACATTTTTAGAAAGTAGCTAAAGTTAGTAGATCCCTGGTCACCTACGGATTCATGAAACTAATTCATTGAATAAATATAAAAGACAACGTTATTCATGCTTTGTGCTTAAAAAGCTGGAATTGCAGCTTTAAAAATTGTTGCAAGGTAATGTTTTTAAATACAAATATATGAAAAATGGTGAATGATCATTGTCGACAGAAAGATGATCATCTCATGCTGGAAATCTGTTGAGGAGTTGAGTGATTTAAGGCAGACAACTTCGTAACGCTTTGACCGGGTTCAAACCTGTTCCTGTGGTGACTTTATGTGATACACTGGTCCTACTTTTCAGAGACATCAACAACTTAAAAAAATGCAAAGTTCTTGTCTCGTTGACACTCCACATTTTAAAAACACAATAACACGCACACCGCAAACACTTACTACTATATTTCCTTTCCCTTATTAGCACACAAACTCTACACTAGTAATTAAGAAAATGCACCGGACATTTACTTACTCATAGTTGATAGCTAGCTATGCAAAATAATAGCTTGAATTGCAAAGTGTGAGCGGCTGTAGTGGAAAATGTTTTTCTTTGGCAAAATCTTCAAATAAATAAAATGGCACCTGAAATGCTGTAAATTGTTTTAGAGTTCGAATCACTTCTTCTGGGCTCTGTAAAGCCGACAGGTTCCATTTGCTGAGTAGAGAATGGGTTAAAGAGAGAGGCTGAAGGCTGAATGGCTTTTTCTTTCCTTGTTTACATCCAATAAAGAAGAAGTTGGTAAAATAAGTTGAGGATTTATGGTTAGTGGTCTAAGATGGAAAATGTCACATGCAAGTGCAGCAAAACCTTTGCTGATATTACAAAACTGACTGTTAATGTGGACTTTACACAGTTAGCTTGTACCTCAACCAGACCGCTCTAACAGCTCAGTAAGAATTTGTTTTGCTTATTGCCATTTGTGATTCTTTTCCCACCAACCAACAGGTTAGGAGCAGTTTGCCTGTGAAACAGGGCGTGAGCGTGGCTGTGGTGGCCTCTGATTAGCTGACAGAGGAACTGTGCAGTTGTCTTGGTTGTCTCTTGCTGCAAACCTTTTCCCCTGCTCCTCTTTCATAAAGAGCTCCACCATTAGGATCTTCTCCTTGTGGATCTGGAGGCTGATGTCCTTAGGAATGTCTGGGATAAGCCAGTCCACAAAGTCACTCATAAGCATCACCACATTCTGCAAAGGGCAGAGTCAACAGAGAACACAGATCATTATAAAACAATTCTCATTAGTGATTGAACCTTTCTTCTTCTTCTCTTACATTAAGAATAAAATGTGCAATAAATAAACCATTAATCCAAGTCAGCTGCAACAGAAGTAGCAAAGAGTGCTAAATCAACTAATAGTTATATCATTTACCTCCTTTTAGATAGAGGAGGAAGACAGCATATGAGTGGAGCTCTACAGAAATCTCAAATCTACAGAAGCATAAGTTCAACAAGTTCAGAGAAGATCGCTGAAAATGGCAGGAACATAATAATTCATATGGCTCTGTGTAGACTCAACATTAGTTTTAACCTCCTAGGACCTGCGTCCACATATGTGGACATCACATTTTGGGTTATTTAGACCAAAATACTTAATTTTGCTCTACAGGGGCCTGATATCCACTTACGAGGACATTATGCTGCTACAGTTCTATCAAAATTTAAATGAATATCCTCATACGTGGCTCTCATTTTTCTTAGAAACAAAAAT
This sequence comes from Maylandia zebra, assembly GCF_041146795.1. Taxonomy (NCBI): domain Eukaryota; kingdom Metazoa; phylum Chordata; class Actinopteri; order Cichliformes; family Cichlidae; genus Maylandia; species Maylandia zebra. The sequence continues at coordinate 45,053,669 of NC_135167.1, forward strand.
CAGGTAAAAAACAAAACAAAAATCAGGTAATTCTTTTTACATTCATCGGGCCCCAATCAGCCCAAATATCAAAGAGAAATTAAAAATGCTGCCGTGGAAGAGTTCGGGTTTTAGGAGGTTAAAGGAATGAATGGACTGGTTCTTATCCAGTCCTTTAAGTCTGACGTCATCAGACGTTTCCGGGTCCAAATATTCGCTTCAGGTCCCAAAGTCAAACGACTACTGCAGCATCACTGAGTTAAAAACTGTAAATTCTTTCATCTTTAATAAAATGATCAGTGTCGCTGCTCCACCAGGTGTAACTATGAAGTTTAACATGCAGGCATCCATGAAAACAGATTAAAAACGCCGTAATAAATGCAGAGTGGTTCGGACCTGGAAGCAGGTTCATCACCTAATAAGACCTGATATAGTGCTTTTCTACACTACTGAGGACTCAACGTGCTTTATACAACATGTCTCATTCCCCCATTCACACTTACTCATATAGGTTTGCATACACCCTTTTCTATGCTTAATGGCTTTCTATCTAACATTCACACATTTCAGACTGATGGACACGTTGGAGAGGAACTTGTCTGATGCCATGTCTTGGCATGCAGACTGGAGCAGCCAGGGATTGACCTTCTGATTAGCAGATAATATGCTCTAACTCCTGAATTACAGCTACCTCAATAAGTCAACTGTAGAACTCAACTTCCTGTTTTTATACTAATGTTTTATGACTGACGAGTACTCTGCACTTAAGGCTGTGAAACAGCAGGTTAGGAAAATGAGTACCTTCAAATGAGATGTCACAGGCTATGTTCAGACGATTTCTATCAACGACTTATTTCATGAAATAAACGAAATCATAAATGGTTTGTTTGCTTTGTGCGATCTTATCTGTGCATTGTTCCGAACCTGAAAAACAATAACGAAGGCGAGACGAGCTGCTAGAATGGCCCAGAATTCCTTGGAAAGTTCATATTTCGTACTGGACCAGGGAGGATCTCTGTAGTCCTTGTATCTAGCAGTAAAAAACACAAAAGCTTTTTTACATAAAGTTTATTCAAACTGTTGTTGTGCTTTTATAATAGATAAATGAGAAATTTGAATATGTTTGGATATATTGAGTCTTCATTATATGAATATCGTCTGATGACTTCAGCAGCCTCAGTTTCCAGACCCTAGGAAAGCAAAAGCTTACCTGCATACTGATACCTTGTAGCCCAGGTGCATTGGCTGCAGAGGTTCTGTGCCTGGATCGAAGTCAGTGACATTGAAGTATGACAGAGTGTGGTTGACAAAGCCATGCAAGGTGCCGTCAGGACTGTACATGTATTGGTAGACAAGCCGAGGGATGAAGTCAGAGGTGAAAGCGATGACAAAGGCCTGGAAGACAAAAAGTTCAATTCAATTTCTTTATATAGCACCAACTCAAAACAACAGCAACAATCATATGAACCCTCATAAGAAAACATTTTGGTGACAGTGGGACGTAAGAACTTTCTTTTAACAAAAAAAAACAAGCTCAGGCAGGAGGAGCCATGACCGGTCGGGGTGAGGGGAGGAAGACAAGACAAAGACATGCTGTGGAAGAGAGCCAGAGATGAATAATAACTAATAACTGAAAGCAGAAATGTGTATAAACACAGAGTGAGTGAGAAAGGTGACTGTAGAAGAAACACCCAGTGCATCATGGGAATCTCTCAGCAGCCTAGACCCACTGCAGCATAACTAAGGGAGGATTCAGGGTCACCTGGTCCAGCCCTAACTATATGCTTTAGCAAAAAGGAAAGTTTGAAGCCTGATCTTGAAAGTAGAGATAGTGTCTGTCTGGCCAAGGTAATGCTGTCCAGACTAAGAATCTGGTTAGAGACCATATTTCTAAGATTTTTAGGGCCGAGTACAATAACCTCAGTTGGATCTGAATTTAGAAGCAGAAAATTAGAGGTCATCCAGGTCTTCATATCTTTATGGATATATGAAGTTGTCATCTGCATAGCAGTGTAAATGTATGCTATGTCTTCTAATGATGCTGCCTAAGGGAAGCATGTATAATGTAAACAGAATTGGTCCTAGCACTGAACCCTGTGGAACTCCATAATAAACCTCAGTGTGTGAAGAGGACTCTCCATTTACATGCACAAACTGGAGTCTATTAGATAGATATGATACAAACCTCTGCAGTGCAGTACCTGTAATACCTACAGCATGTTCTAATCGCTCTAATAGGATATTATGGTCGACAGTATGGAACGCTGCACTGAGGTCTAGCAGGACAAGCACAGAGATGAGTCCACTGTCAGAGGCCATAAGAAGATCATTTGTAACCTTCACTAAAGCTGTTTCTGTGCTGTGATGAGCTCTGAAACCTGACTGAAACTCTTCAAATAAACCTCTGCAGATGATCTGTTAGCTGTTTGACAACTACTCTTTCAAGGATGTTTGATATAAAGGAAGGTTGGAGATTGGCCTATAATTAGCTAAGACTGCTGGGTCTAGAGATGCTTTTTGAGTAAAGGTTTAACTACAGCCAGCTTGAAGGCCTGTGGTACATAGCTGATTATTAGAGATAGGTTGATCATATTTAAGATCGAAGAATTAATTAATGGCAGGACTTCTTTGAGCAGTTTTGTAGGAATGGGGTCTAAAAGACACGTTGATGGTTTGGAGGAAGTAATTATTGAAGTTAACTCAGAAAGATCAATTGGAGAAAAAGAGTCTAACTTAACATCAATGGTACTAAGAGGACCAAGACAATGTACTAGTGTAGTCCTAACTGAGTGAAAATCGTTTTCCAGGACAGCCTTGGCATTGTTTTTATATTGGCATTGTATAACCATACAGATTGCTGATAAGACTTACGTTGACAATGACCGCTACCTTGCTGAGGCCCCTCAAGAGGTTGTACCAGATCCCTGCAGAAAGACAGAAGAGCCGTTATTCATGAGAAAACAGCAGCTCCGACATGCACACGACTAGAGTTTGCACAGGGTGATTTAGTACAACTGCAACTCACTGGTGCTGAGTGTTCTCTGCATATTGGAAATGCCACTGCAGACGGGTTCTGAGATTAAGCTACTTAATCGAGTCACTTAACTTCTCTACGTGAAGAAAACCAGCTTTCAGAGATTTCAGTCTTGCAACATATAACTCTACACAATGTTAGCTTCATAATAGGTTTGCTGTAGTGTAATTCAGCTGTAAGCAGAGTCTTTTTCCTTACAGCAGCCTACTAGAATGGCATATGTAGCAGTCCTTATTTTTATGTGTTCTGCCTAGTGTGAGAGTCATAAATTTAATTTGAAATCAATTGAAATGTATTTTATTCATATAGCCTCAAACCACGAGGACAGTCACCTTCAGGCTTTTCATATTGTAAGCTATAGACCTTACAATAACAGAGAGGAAACCTCAACAATGAGATGATCCCGTTTGAGTGCACAACAATGGGAAGGGAAACTCCCTTTAACAGGAAGAAACCACTGACAGAAACAAGTTCATGGGATGGGGGCCACCTCCAAAGACAGATGGGTGAGGATACATGTATTTAGTTTCAGTTTGTCGGGACACTGTACTGCAAATTCACCTCTTTTTTCACCCAAATGAAAGAAATGCTGTTGAAGACATCTTAGGGCATATTTTCTTGAAGTCTGAATAACAGAGTGCTAATTTAGTTCATTGATTAAACTGACTAAAGGCTGCAAAAGAAAAATACACAAACGAGCACTATTAGCAATTGCAATGTGCTACTTTTGTGTGCTGTTTTCAGTCTGTGTGGATTTTTTGTACTGGGTTTATATTTTTGTAACATTAGTAAAACACATTTCTTAACAGCAGATGTTACTGCAATTTTAAGAGGGTTTAATCTCACATAGAGATAAAAGAAACGAACCAATGTCTTTGGCTTTAGCTGCAATAGGCCTGCGAAGCTCGGTAACAAACTTCTTAGCATCCAGACGAATTTCAATTATGTTATTCAGAAGAGCAAAGAGCGGCGCCAGAGGGAAGGAGGCCACGAACAGAGTCACCATCCCAAACTGGATTACTAAAGGAAAAGGGAAAAAACAGACAAATAGAACAGCATTTAGCAATGACTCATCCTCGATTGGGTGAAAGAAAATTAATACAGAAAACTATTTTTAACATCTATAAATAAGCATGAAAAAAAAATTCCTTCAGAATTTCTTTAAAAATGAAAAGAAAGCCAATTTTGATAGCGGTGGACAGTTGTGAAAACCTATTTCTGTTTAAGCATGCCATGTTTAAAGTCACGAGATTCTGGCTGCCTCCTAATGTTACAATTATTACTGAGTTTCTTGTAACTGTAGTTTGATCTTAATCAGGTATGTCAGAAACAAACTTTATTTGCTCTGCTCGTCTTTGTCCACCACTACTCTTTAAATGCATTTAGTGCAAACCAGGTAATTTATTTATTTGCTAACAACATGATTAACAAAAGTGATGAAACTTATTTACTCATTTCCATGTACTCTGGATTGAGGCCAACAAATGGACCCAGGAGCTGGTCCTTCTCATAGCGTTTCAGAGTTTTATGCGGCACTGGCTCTTGAATGGAAACCATTTCTGACTTCCTCCTGCGGAGCATTTTTTTCAGCTTCCTGCAAATCCCAACAATCCATTAAGAAATTACACAATGAGATTTGTAAAAGCATCACTCAGTTTCTAAAGTGTTATTGTGCAAATGCATGCGCATCTTTGATTTTTGTTGTTGTTGTAGATTTCTCCTTAACTTAATGGATTATGTATCCTAAAATTTGGGAGATTATTAACCACATTTGGACAAATACAGGAACTCTATTCTGAATACTACGACTACGATAAGTGGTAAATTCTTCAAAGTCTTGAGTTCTTAATTGTTAGGGATGATAATTTGGATGTCTAACACTGCTGGAAGAGCCAAACATGTGGCATAAACCTCAGTCACAGTGTATGTGCACAGAGAGGCTGAGCAGACTACAGGCTTACAGTTCAGCAAGGTGCTGTCTGGTTTCCAGGGAAATGTAGATGAAAACTAGACGAGCAGTATTCTCAGACATACACATAACTGAGTGGGTGTGCATTATGTGATCTGTGACTTACTGAACCCACACAGTGGGATCTGTGCACACCACTGTTGCTTGTGAAGCTTGCACACAAGAATTTCCCTCATGTGTGCTGTACCAGTGTATCAGCACATGTAACGTGTCAATAAAACTGATTTGATTTGATGCCGATCCCTCATTCAATCTGTGTTCAAGTGTGTTTTTGAGCTTGCTGCAGTCTCTGTTTTGCACTCACGGTAAGCCAATCTCAAACAAGTTGTTCTGGATGAGCTGTTTGCCTAGCATAGTGATGCACAACTGAATGCACAGCTCCATGAGGCAACCTGCATGGGCACACTGTAGGAGAGACAGTGAACAAGTGTAGAAACAGACAATAGTGAAACATTCGAAACAGACCATTTGAGAAAAGAAATGTAAAATTTAACTTACTATTAGTTACTAGGATTTTTTCCCCTTAATCTTTATATGAGAATGTTAAACTAAAAATAAAGGTGACTGTGTGCTCTTAGTCATAAAGCACCATCTAATCTAGCTGTTAATTGTTATCTAGAGACAACTGGCTCCATTCCCTCCCTCTCTTCTCTTGAGCATATTTAAAGTGGATTACCTCTTCCATCCTGTAAGACCCAACAACATACAAGTAGTTTCCAGGCCTCCCAACAAGCCTATAAAAACAAAACCACAGTCACAAAGTCTGACAAAGAAAGCATTGACTTTACAGAATCATCATGTTTCCTTCTTCCAGCAAAACATCTGCAGACAACAGCGAGTTGGATAAAGCTGTGTGTGCATTGTCAGTAACACATTATAGTGCTTGATTTCCCTACAGTCCAGTTTAGTTTGACTAAAATGATCTGAAACTAAATTATGTGAGAAACTGTTGTTTTACCTGCCCCTGAAAAAGGCCAAGTAGACAATGGGTGTGAAGGCATTGACGAACTTCAAGATAAAAGTCTTGAAGATGAGGCGTTCCTCAAAGCTCTTGTCCGTCTTTGGAACCTCTGAAAAAGCGCACAGTCGATGTAGTGTTAGACTCTCCTAAGATGCCATTCTCGTCCTATGTCGGGGACATTAGTCTGAGATTGCTACGTCAAGCACCATTTATGCAATCTATAGGACTAATGCTGTACTGTCGATGAGACATCCTCGGCTTTCTATGGTTTCCACATTTGTGGGGGCTGTTGCAGCCCCAAGCAAATTTAAAGATGTCTAAACAAACAATGAGAAGGTGGAATGACATCTGCACTAATGCAGCTGTTGTTCTAGACTGTTGAGCTGAAGATATTCTAGCGCTCACATTTGGCCACAAGCTCAAGGTAATGTCTGAAAGAAAGATATCATTAAGGTGGCGCTCGGGCTTAGAGAACTTTTAAGGCAGCTCAGAGTAATTGTTGCATGTCCATAATGGCTAGATTTGGGCACGGGCAAGCTTACCATGCACACCAAACTAAGAGAAGACCCATAATTCTCTTTATTATCTCTCATGTGGTCTGGAAGGGGATTGGTGTTTCTGCCCAGGATGAATGGAGAAAAGGGTACCAGGAACACCCTCCTGCCACCACAACTTACTTCAGATAATCAAATTAAAAAGGACTGATAAAAAGAAAGGCTTTGTGTCATGGCTCTTGCTCATTTTGACCCAGCATTTCCTGTTTCTTATATTTTGGTGTTTTTTCTGTATTAGGATTTATGTTCTGATTCTTTAGTTGTGCTGTTTTGATTATTATTGTTCTAGATTTAGTTCAGTGTCACGTCTGCATCTTTGTTATTTGTTTCTTGTTTCCTGTTTTACTTTGAAGGTCCATGTCTTATGTCAGTGTATTCGGTTTTACTTCCCCCTGTCTCGTTAGGCCTAATTTCTCCCAGCTGTGTCTCCTGTTTCCCATTCCCTGATTATCCCTCTGTGTACATAAGCCCTGTGTTTCTCTTTGCTCTCTGTCACGTCGTTAATGTTGCTACCCTCTGTGTGCTGTGTGTTTTGGCTTGTACTCCGGTTTAGTGGCTCAGTTCCTATGTGCAGAGTTTTGTTTTGTTTCAGTTTTATTCATGAGGAGTTTTTCCAGCAACAGATGCTGCGTTTTGAGTTAAGTCCTGTCTTTGAGAGTGCTGCGATTGGGTCCTTTCCTGCACACAGCCTATTATGACACTTTGTGTTCTAAAGTCCTTTTGTGTGGCATACAAATACTACTACAAACAGTAGGAAGAAAATAATATTTGGTAAGAACATCAATCCAACAAAATGTGCCTCACCCAGTCTAGTGAGCCAGCGGGCAATGGCTCCATAGATTTCATCCAAGATGATGATGATGATGAGGTTGATGATGGCAGCAGTGGTTTTGACTGTGGCTCGGATATTATACCGAACTACAGGGTGGCTGCTCATGTGCAGCGCTGCCTTAATGCTAATCCGGTACAGGATGACTCCAAAGACTATAACAAACGTCACAATTATCTAAAATACAAGAGAGGCAGAATTAATAAGTGTGTTGGTTAAATGCGTCCACACGGAAAAAGCTTGGTTTTCAGCTACTGAACCTGCGGCACACAGTGAGCACCGTGAGACCAAAACAAACCCAACTTCCCAGAGAATGATCTTCGCTCTGCGTTCTAGGGGATCAAGTCCCTTTCCAAGGACCCTTACATCAAAAACTCTCTAGTGACAACTTAATGGACAGGCCTTTTTGAGAGCCCTTTTCTAGTCTTACAGCTCTCTCAAGCTCTGCCTCCTGACATCTGACCCACATTAAACTCATGGACTGAACACACACACAACCACCTATAACTGAACACACACAAAATGGACAAAAACAAACAAATGGACAACTGTACCCTCATACACACAATAACAACATGGACTGAACCACCACTCACAACCACCAGCACTTTATATACCTCTGTGGAAATTATCCACATATTTCTTAACTGCACTACTGTAAATGCTGTATAGACAATCATTCTGTTTATAACTTGCATAGTTCATATTTCTGTATAGCTTTATATTTATATCCTGTTCATAGCCTGTACATATAGTTATAGCATATTCATAACATACCTTAATACCATGTACATTGTAACATACCTATAATAGACCCATTCTGTAATATATCTATATTATGTCTAAAGCACTTTCTGGATGGATGCAAACCGTTTTTCGTTGCCTTGTACTTGTGACATGTGCAATAACAATAAAGTTGAATTCTATTCTTTTCTATTCTATTCTATTCTAAGCACATAGTGGATTATTCTGCATGCTTTATCTAACACATATTGAGGGGCAAATTAAAATCACCAGTTAACCTAACCACCATATTGAAGCATTTAGATTGGTCTTGATGAAATTTCAGTAGCAGCTTAAGTTCAGTATTTTGATTCCAGTTTTTTGTAGAAGACACATTTATTTAGGGCGATCGTGGCTCAAGAGTTGGGTGTTTGTCTTGTAATCAGAAGGTCGTTGTGTCCTTGGGCGAGACACTTCACCTGCCGCCTACTGGTGTTGGTCAGAGGGGCCGATGGTGCGATATGGCAGCCTCGCCTCTGTCAGTCTGCCCCAGGGCAGCTGTGGCTACAACTGTAGCTGCCTCCACCAGTGTGTGAATGTGAGAGTGAATGAATAGTGGCATTGTTAAGCGCTTTGAGGGTCTCGAAAAGCGCTATATAAATGCAATGAATTATTATTATTAAATACCCACATTTTCATACAACAGCATATTCAATCGCAGCCTTCATTTCATTCCACATAATCACATAATAAATACCCTATAAAGTGCTTTGCAAAGGTAATGTATGCTCCATAGCCAAGTTGTTTGATGACCTTGTAATTCTAAGGACCTTGTTATGGGAATGTACTTGCATTTGTTAAGTGGTATAAAAAAAACAACTTTTAAGACACTGGTATGAGGAGGAGCTCATATTGTCTTTAAGGATTAATGACTGAAAGTGGTGCTAAAGGTAAAATGTCTACAATTTCTTTGAGATTGGCAAAAGAGAATGCTAACACACTACTAGACAGAGCAGGTCATCTACTAATCATAAGGTTGGTGGTTAGATCCCTGGCTGCTCCAGTCTGCATGCCATGTATGGCGTTATTTTTGTGCCACTATTCTGAGCGCACGTAAAAAAGGTTTGCAAGTGCAAGTGTTGTATTTTGAGGAGAAATTTATTTTGAGCGAAGAAAAGCTGAATTTGAGTGAACAAAATTCATTGCTGCATGCAAAAAATGTATATCCGTGTTTGCTATTATCCATATACACACGCACAATAGCAGCCCCTCTCGCTCAGTTTTTGTATTTGCGCTCGCAATGTGTCGCTCACGCTCTCAACATTTCTGCCCGTGCACGCTCAACTCTTTCTGTACACCGTTATATTTGTGCCACAAAACCAGCCAATCACAGACTTGGATGCAAAAAAATCTGATTGGCTGTTTTTGTCTCCAATCAGCTCGAAAGGACGAAATGCAATATCCCAGAATCCATTTCGTCCAAAGCTCAAACGAGGCAGTGGCGGAGGAACACAGATGTTAGAATGTAGCTGTGTGAACTTCAAATATCTGCTCGATTTATCAAGACATCACATATTTGCACAAGTGCTCCAACGTTTTTGGAGATGCCTGTTACCCACCAGCTGACCGGGTGGGAACTCGGGTTAAACATAATATATAAGGCTGAACTGACAAAAAAATCACCGACTACACCACCAGGTATTATTGGAAAAACCATAAAGCCTTTGAACGAAAACAAACGCTGTTGTGACAGTGATGTACACTGTTTTGTTGGTATATATGTATGATTTGTATCACCTTCATGTTTCCAGCTTTACAGCTGTGGCTCCAGCAAACATCAGCTGATACTAGAAATTAATTTTAAATAAATTCTAACAACAGCTGATCAATTTTGAACGTGCTGCTGTTGTTGTTTAGCGCAACATCCGCTGGTTTCCTGTTTCTGGCGCAAAGTGGGAGATAAACAAACAAGAGAGACGATCAGCTGATCATTGATCAGTTTCATGATTGAAGTAGCAACAGGAGAGGGAGGGGGAGAGAATGAGAGAAGAAGAGGCAGCTAAGACACAGAATAACTCCAGCTTTGTGTCTTTTTTATTCTCGCTGAAGTCTTTTCCCCTCAATACGGATGTATTGTAATTGGTCCAGCCCAGAGTTGATTATTACCAGCTGGCTAATCCACCACCTTTCATTGTTTAAACCATTACAAAAACAAACAAACTAACATAAAAATGAAAAATCACCATTGGCCCACCAGGCAAATGCCGGGTAAATGCCCAATGGCCAGTCCAGGTATTCGGTCAGCTGGTGGGTAACAGGCATCTCCAAAAACGTTGGAGCACTTATGCAAATATGTGATGTCTTGATAAATCGAGCAGATATTTGAAGTTCACACAGCTACATTCTAACATGAAAATATCTTAAAAGTTTATTTTGTGTCCCAGAAAGAGTAATATTTCAAACTCCGCCACTCTGTGTTCCTCCGCCACTGCCTCGTTTGAGCTTTGGACGAAATGGATTCTGGGATATTGCATTTCGTCATTTCGAGCTGATTGGAGACAAAAACAGCCAATCAGATTTTTTTGCATCCAAGTCTGTGATTGGCTGGTTTTGTGGCACAAATATAACGGTGTACAGAACGAGTTGAGCGTGCACGGGCAGAAATGTTGAGAGCGTGAGCAACACATTGCGAGCGCAAATACAAAAACTGAGCGAGAGGGGCTGCTATTGTGCGTGTGTATATGGATAATAGCAAACACGGATATACATTTTTTGCATGCAGCAATGAATTTTGTTCACTCAAATTCAGCTTTTCTTCGCTCAAAATAAATTTCTCCTCAAAATGCAACACTTGCACTTGCAATTTTTTTTACGTGCGCTCAGAATAGTGGCACAAAAATAACGCCATAGCCATGCTGTATAAAGTGCTATATAAAAATCACGCCATTAACCATGTAAGTAGTGTATAACTTCATGCATTTTACAATAATAACATTTTAAGTTTCCGTAGTTCAGTAGTATAATCCCCTCAGCTCTTTTCACCAACTAGGACCACTGTCAGTGGATCCTCACCAGTCAGTGAGGGTGGGAAACATGTAAGACTGGGCTCTCGACACGTTCCATGCACTTAATAACAAAATAATGACCAATAACTGTTTTTGTTCACTGTCAATCTGATTGCAAAACAATAAGCATTTCCCTGTATGTCATACTGTGTATGATTGTGTATGTGACAAATAAAACTTTCAAACTGAAAGTACGCGTTTCAGGTCATGTTTTTAACCTTGCCTAAGGTCCAGGTATTTTAAAGGACAGGAAACACTTTTGAAAGTTATGTTTGAACAGTGAAATGTATTTAAAAAAAGTTAGACTTGGCTTTATTGTTATAAGGTCACATCAGCCAGGACATTTTTATGGTATTCATTTTTCTTGTAAGTTGGTAGGGTAGAACAGCATTTATCACATTTACGTTGATAAAATGAGGAGTTAATAAAACATCCATCAAGCATATAAACACTGACTATTAAAGATGTAAAGGCATGAACAATGAATCGCCTCCATAATATAGTTCCTGCCCAGAAACTACTGCATATTTATGATGTGAGATGAGGAAATACTTGTTTTTCTGCTAAATTACAGTTTTCACAGTTGTTTTCTGTAAAAACTGACTTGTCACTGTCATGTAATTAATATATTCTTAGTGCTTATTTTCTGATTATATTGTTTTTATGTACTTTAATAATGAAGGTTTGTAAAGCAAGGCCACTTTTGATAAACCAAGTGCTTAGCCAGACTGAAAAACAGGTAGTCTAGGGTAGAGCTGCAGAGGTATAGGAATACATGAAACCAGACAGAAAAGCGGAACTAGTACATACAAGGACCAAAATAACACCTATATGAGACACATGTTTGGCTGCTAATGTCAGAGATTCTGCAGCTGGCTTTGGGCTGTGCAGGGCTCTCTCTTCTGATGATTGAATAAACAATTATAAATGTTTTGACCACTGAGTCGGGTTTTCTCTGTTCTATCATGGGGACCAAAGAAGCAGGTTTAATATCACCCATGTATTGAAGTGTGCCTATCTTCAAGTATTTGTAGGCAAATATAAATACATTGTCAATACTTCAATTAATAAGAGCCTGAATTCATTTTGTGATTAAGCACATTATTGTCGTCCAAATCCTAAAACTTATGCAGTAACATTATATTCTCGCCTTTCTCATTTACAAAAACCTTTCAACGTAGTATTGCCAGAAACAGAAATAATATGGGACAATGACATCATCACTCATGCTTCAGAAACACATGTTGGTGAACACAGTGGGAGACTACTGGTACTCACCATAAAACCCATCATGACCACAGTAGTCAGGTAAGCAGGCAGCCTATCTGTACATGTCAGCTTCACCTTTTCATCCTACACACACACACACACACACACACACACACACACACACACACACACACACACACACACACACACACACACACACACACACACACACACACAATGAAGGGCATTAAGACCTGATGCAGATGTGCAATTCCCCTTCCACTGCCTTATTTCTGTCTTTCAGTAGCAGCCCTTTATACACTGGTCATGGAGTTGCACAAAGCACATATAACAAGCATAGACACAAATCAGTGGCTCCAGTGGAGCAGAGTTAATTCTGCCCTCAGCTGTAGTGTCACATTTGAGTGACTTAAAATTGGGTCAAGATGCTGAGATGACTCCATGTTTATAGGATGAAAAAGGTGTGTCCTTGATATAACGCAAGGATTTTTGGGGGGGCTCAGGATATCTTACACTTTGAGCCTTATCTTTATTCAAAAGCAACATCATTAACAACCAATTAGATTAAATCAGGCTGTACTCAGAAAACCAGTTAAACCAAGCAAGTTATCACTATGTAGTGACCTCTGTGGCTTGCAGGTCATTACATAGCAGAACACAACATATTACATAGTGATTTACATTAAACCCACATTGACCATTTCGCACACAGTGCTTTATCATATGTGCTTATATCTACATCCAATGGCAATTTAGAATAACCAGTTAACCTAACATGCATCAATTTGAACTTTGGGAAAAGGTGACGTGACAGCAACCACTGAACCAACACTATTTTAAATCAGCAACTGTCTATGTAAATAAAATTGTGATGTATCCAATATCCATATTTTCATAAAGCACTGGAAACATGAAAAGATTTGGTCAGAAAAAAATTGACTTAATTTTACCATCAAGTCCGAATGTTCCAGTTTCACTTTCTTTTGCATGACCCGGAACTCGTACTCAGCTCGATTGTGGTCCTGGAAGAGAACATTTGCTTGTTACTTTTATTGATGGTGCTTTTTGTTGATTAGTACTAAATGTGCAAGACGTTAAACTTGCAAGAGAAGATCCCATTTGGAATTCAGAATGGAGACAGGAATAAGTTAAACAGCCTTGTGGCAAAAAGTTTTGCAAAATAAGCACTTGGTGTTTAGGTTTCTGTACAACTCTGCACAAGAAAAGGAAGATATGTATCAACTCACCATGAAAGAAATACACCAGCTACACCAGTAGTTTATCCTATTTTGGCATTTACAGAATTTTAAGGTGGAAAGCATCAATCCATCATATTTCTAGCTCATTTAGAAATTTACTGCCTTTATTAAAAAGGCAGTATTTTGGGGATTTCTTATATTTCTGGGACCCCACCCAAAAAAACAAAAATCCCCAAAGATACGAACAAACAAGTATTACATAAAGTTTAAAACAATGACACATGATGATGATTAATGATGCATATAATTTTTCCTTTAGGATTAATACCGTTATTTTTCTTCTCTGTATTCTTAAACATTAGATTGGTTCCCAATTTTTATTCTTTCCTTCCAAATTTTAACTCTTAACCATTTAATTTACAAATGAAATTAAATGGTTGTGTAATAGTGACGTGTGTAGCTGATGGTGAAATGTTCCTTTAATGGTGAGAAATACATGTTTATATCTTAAGGAATGTGATATGCAGCCAGAATTGAATGGATGTGTACCCAGCGGAGGAGGAGCTGTGTGTAAAGAGAAACTGCATCACTAGAAAACAAAGCTGACGGTTAGACAGTGGCCTAAAGGTACATGTGTCAGACTAATGTACAGACACACAGGTTCAGTGAAACACACATGAGCAAGCTTCCAAATAGGAAAAATGACAATGTTGTCCAGTACAGCTGAGTAAGCAGAAGAACTGGTCTGTGCTGAACAAGGCTATTTTTCATGTGGACCGATCAAGTAGAAATAGCTTGAACTTTTTCAAGTAACCATTTTTTATACCATCTCATCTAGATGTTTAACAAGACATCAATTCAGAACCTGCTTTACATTATCACAGTGTCGATTTCAACACTGACGTATGAACTACAGAAAGTAGACGACATGAAGAATGTATTTGCTTCCATATTTCCACTGAGATTTTTTATTTGATCCATTTTGGAGAAAATACATGTCTTTGACATAAGATTATTCTACCAGCCTACAGGTCCACTGAGGTACCACCGGAGCTAAAAGTGATCTAAAAGCATTTTGAAGTTCATAATTCTGTATTATGTGGACCTACCTAAGCCTGTGCTTTAACTGAACCCCATAACCTGCAGACCTGGATCAGTAGGACCAACATATTTGCCACTTACACAGATGATGCCATTTGCATTGCAACGTTCCTGAACCTTGCACGACCTATCCTACAAGTCAATCCTCCTCAGCATGTTTCACAAGGTCGTGCTGAACCCCCACCATTTACTCTGCATCTGCCTTACTGTACGTGGACATTTCTGCCCTAATAATTCTGTTTCAGTAACTAACTCAGTTTTTTATGCAAGCCATCACAACCTTCAGCTGTATTTATCACCGATTCTAGTTTTTCTACTAGGTTTTGTTTTTTCTTTGTTTTGTTGACTTAATGAGGTCCCAAAGATGTATTTTATTCACAACATTGATTTTTCTTCATCACTGAGTCCTGCCAAAGGATGGGATACCACATCCCACTGACAAAGAGAGGCCATCCTAACTACTCATGCCTAGCAACTCAAATATGGGGGTGGGATGGCTATCGTTTGTAATAACAACCACACATAATTACCTTTGCTCTCTTTCTTCTTTTTCTAGCTTTACTGCTCGTTTTAATCACCATGTTCGAGACATTTAATCTTGAAAAGTCAGTCAAAAGCCAACTACACTGGACCTTGTGCTGGGCTACAGCATCTCATGAATAACACTGAATTACTTTACCTTAATTCATCTGCTTACAAGCTTTTTATGTTTCATAGCTTGGCTCCATTTCCTTCTCAGAGACTTCTACCTGCATTTGCTCTCTCTGAACTCAAAGGTCAGCTAGCAGCTTCTCTAGAACATTCTTAGTTGCTCCTTCATCTAAGGCGTGTCTCAGTCAATGAATTGTTAAACCATTTTAAATACACATCAAACATGGCGCCAAAATATCCTGCCTGTATTGAATCCTCATTGCATTTGAGATTTTTATTTCAAGAAGATTAAAAGTCAAGAATTGGTAGCACTTGCTATTACAGCTCAGTAATAAAGGGGTAATAGTAGGTAACAATATGGTAATTTCTAACTCGTTACTATGCAATTACTAAAGTAATAACCACTTAATATGCAGGTAATATAATGGTAGCAACAGTAGTTACAGTTGAGTATTATTACCATGAAATTACCGTAATAGGATAATAAGAGCGCCAAAACTGGGGGTAATAATATGGAAATACAGCTCCGTAATAACACTGTAATAGCAGGGTGACAAGGAAGAAACCAGAATGTCATAATGTGGTCATTTCTAAGTTATTCCCACCAAAAATAAAAAAATGGATAAAAAAGATAAAAGTCAGACAACTTCAGAGCTGTGAGTCCTAGAAATGCCAAGACTGCTGTATTGATCAACTAATTAACTAGACCACATCTTCAGAACAAACCTCAAAAGATAGTCAAGCCAGATGTGCAACACAACTGAACCACAGAGACAAAGTCAGGTAAAAAGACCACATGGAGACTGTTAGACACCTTAAAAGAGAAGAAAAGTCAGAACAGATCTGTAACAGTTAGTGAAAAAGAAGTCAAACCTTGTGTTCCCCCTGTGAAGTAAACCAAACACATAAGAACATAAAAGCGATATCAGTTTACGTGTCAAGTTAAAAACATTTCATGTTTTTTAAGAGTAATATAATGACGATATGATATTGTATTGAATTGTACTGTGTACATTATGATTTAAAAGACATTCACTCCTAAAGGTTTGTGTGGGAACCTTATCTTATCTCAACCATTATGTTACTTATTACTGTAGGAATGTGTTTTTAAGATAGCTGCATAGAAGATTCCTGTATCCTTTATATCCATATTTGTCTCTGTTTGAAGAAGAGTGTTGTTAAACCTTAACATCTGCTTTCATGTTTGACCAAAGCACTTTGTAAAACGAGCAAAGATCAACTGGAACATATGGCACTGCAACAACAAACTTCAAGTTTCTATTTCATTTGTGTTTCTAGCATCTTGCACCACACGTTTATACTACAAACTGTGCAGGTTTTGTAGTTATTGTGGTCCTAAAAATATAATTAGCACATTAACATTAAAAAGATGGACAGTAATATTTGCACAGAAAAAGAACTTGTGCAAAAAGTGCAAACTTATTATTCATTATCACTATTTACTAATTAACACTAGGTAACAATTATGCTCTGTGCATTAAAACACATGTGGGGTTATCTCACCTCCTCCTCCTCTCCAAACCCTGTGAGGTCCCAGACATAGTTGAGTCTCATCTGCCGCCTCTTCCAGTGCTCCATAAAGAGAACAGCTACATAATAAGACACACAAACTCAACGCATGCTCGGACACCAGCTGCAACATGTTTCTTGCTATTTTCCGTATATATAAATGGCAACCATAGAGAGTGTGAACATTTTATACTTTTATTGTACCTGTTCATATAAGGTTATGCAAGTTTTGTTACATAATGTACATAATCAACAGCAAGCAGTGCCTTTATTTAAAAAGTACGGATTTATAAAACGATTTGGAAATCATGTACATTTTACAATCCTCCAAATGCTTTTTGTTAATTCATATAAGGGGTTCATAATAAGATGTGCTGATGTTACATTGCTCACAGTTGATGACTCCACTTGTATGATTGCACCTTTCATATTTCTTAATATAAAATATGAAATATAAAGTCTGGCAGTATTTGGCACTAAAAATACACTGAAACAAAGGTGCTGGTTCCATAGATCAAAGCTTTAAAATAATACAGTCTTCTGTTCCGAGCTCCTTAGACTACGATGACCTGGATGACTGAGAACCTTTACAGACAATGCAGTCTTGAATTTGGTACAGTTTTAGCGATGCTTTGCTGCACGAGCTTTATTTGTTGGTGGTCTGCATATTTTCTGGTTGTTGCCTATATATTTGGACAGCAATTTGTACTCACCCCATAGAGCCATGAAGACAGAGAAGAACACAGTGGCTGCATTGTCAAACAGATGGCTGGCTTGGGCTGTGCCACATGCTGTAACCAGCTTCCAGTAGCTGCAGGCTTGGTCGCATAGTGGACACATGGTAATATTGTTTCTGGGATCACAAATTTCCATGCTAACAAAAAAGAATAGATTTCAGATATGAATCAGTCTAAGCCAAAAGCCGGAGACACCTTCCCGTCTGTTACTGAGACCAACTTGCTATACTTCCTATGCACTCTTCATCCCACTCTCACTTCTTCCTTACTAATCCTCTCCACCTCCTGATTTACCAACAGTCCTCTAGTACTTCGCTCATCTTCTCAACACATTTCCGTCATTTCTTAGCACATTTCCATTTTTGTCAAACCTAAAATCTGTTGCACACCCTTTCTGGCTTGGTACAAGTCCCTTTCTCGTTTCTTAGCTTCTAGCTCCACATACAACTCACTCTAAGCCTTTTCCATTGCCACCTCTCTCTTTACTGTAGACCTACGCTTTCTTGTACTCCTGGCTACGTTCTTCTTGTTATTAAGACATGAAAATGAGAAATTTGTTCACTCCATTTGTGATGCAAATGTCAACAGGTCACAAATAAAATAAAATAAAATAAAATAAAATAAAATAAAATCACAAAAATGTTACCTACCTGCGGTGAGTTTTAGACAAAATTGGAATCATAGCAAGCTGACACTTGCAATAAAGGCAATAAAAAATAAATAAATATGTCCAGCGTACCTAGGTATGTTATCATCGACAGTAGCACAGCCATAGAGAAATACAATTACTCCAATGATGGCAGCAGGGATCAGCATCTGTGTGTAGACTCCCAACCAGGCAAAATACAGTCCAATCTTTTCCCCAAAATATTTCCTGGGTGAGAGGAGATACAGAGGTCACATCACTGTCAAATCCATCACTGCAAAATTAACTGTGATTCCTTAATAGTTGAGCTTAATTCCATGTAAATAGGTCATGTATGCCACTATTAAAGTCATAATTACAAGACCTATCTGATTAAAATTAATTTCCTCAATTTAAAGTCAGAGGACAAATAAATTGTGGTTTTGCAAACTGCATTTCCTGTCAGCAATTTCATGCCAGATATGGATCTCACCTGATAAGTCCAATGGGCTGGTACTTGTAGAAGACACTGTAGCTTGCCCACTGTTCGTACAGGAGCTGTGAACAGAAGCACGACTCAATAAATATATCACATGCTACAAATATATATATATTATTTATATCCATCCATCCATCCATCCATTCGCTTCCGCTTATCCTTTTCAGGGTCGCGGGGGGCGCTGGAGCCTATCCCAGCTGTCATAGGGCGAGAGGCGGGGTACACCCTGGACAGGTCGCCAGTCTGTCGCAGGGCCAACACACAGGGACAGACAACCATTCACACTCACATTCACTCGCACATTCACACCTAGTGACAATTTGGATTATCCAATTAACCTATCCCCACAAGCTGCATGTCTTTGGACGGTGGGAGGAAGCCGGAGTACCCGGAGAGAACCCACGCAAACACGGGGAGAACATGCAAACTCCACACAGAAAGACCCCGGCCTGATGGTGGAATTGAACTCAGGACCTTCTTGCTGTGCGGCAACAGTGCTAACCACCGTGCCACCGTGCTGCCTATTATTTATATATATATATTTTTTCTTTTTTTTCTTTTTTTAAAGAATTAGAGGCTATTTTTTTGCAGATTTATCAATTTTTATCTATGAAGCGCCTTGAGGCCACTTTTGTTGTGATTTGGCGCTATATAAATAAAACTGAATTGAATCAGTTTTTATCAGTTTCACGTTATACGTCCTAATGCAATAACATTTATTGTGCCAAAAGAAATGTTTCCAGAGTTTAATTTCATAATCATCCATCCATTCATTATTGGGGGTTCGGGGATCAGCAGTCTATTACATGGCTGACACAGAAACAGACAACCATTCACATATATAGTCATGCCCACACCCAACTGCTATATGATGCAGTTATAAAACAGTTGACTGCATTAGCTCTGCACATTCTCATTTCCTAATTCTAGCAGGGGGACAGCACATGACAGTTAGCCCAAAAGGTTGATTCTGTTCATCTGGACGTTTTCAGGGGGAGAAACGTTTCGTCACTCATCCAAATGACTTCTTCAGCCTCAGCTGACTGCAGGTTTCCCCAACCTTATAAACAGTACATTTGCACAACGACTGAAACCAGCCCACTACATGAACAATGGCTGTGAGATCAGTTTTTGATCACTAATATAACCAGAGGGAAGCTACACCAAGTCTGAAAGGTTTACCAAAGTTACATAAACAGGGTGCACCTTTAAGACCAATAGTCTGTATGATCCACTCGGTCACCTGTAACATCTCCAAGTTTCTGGCTTCAGTCCTCAACCCGCTGGTGGGCAGCTCTGAGCACCACATCCACAACATTTCAGATTTTGAGAGATGTCATTATGGAGGCAGATGAAACCATGGTGTTGTATGATGTTACGTCTCTCTTACTTGTGTTCGAGTCACTGAAGCAGTCGACGTAGTGCGTAAGAGATTACAGGATGACCCCGATCTCAGCACCGATCAAGTGTGTTTGAACTGTGTCTTCATTCCACCTATTTCACATACAAGGGTCGGTGCTACAGACAGAAACGCAGGTGTGCCGTGGGCTCCCAGTTTCACCCATCGTGGCCAACTTGTACATAGAAGAAGTAGAAAAGAGGGCCATGTTATCCTATCCAGGAACACGACCAAGTCACTGATTCAGGTATGTGGGTGACACCTACAGGCCAGTGGACACTCTTTCAATGAGAATGTACACATCCTGTACAGGGAGGAACGCTGGTTTAAGGGTGAGTCAAGGAGGCCATTTACGTGAAAAGAGAGAGACCATCTCTGAATCGAGCAGGGGGTCTAACTGTCCATCTGTCACCATCTCACAATGCTGTGATTGGAGCCATTCCCCAACTCTCTGTGAATGGGACTCATGGCCATCAGAGGAAGAGGAAACCTGCAGTCAGCTGAGACTGAAGAAGTCACCTGGACGAGTGACGACACGTTTCTCCCACTGAAAACGTCCAGATGAACAGAATCAACCTTTTGTGATTTCCTTACCTGGAAGATTGAGCGTGCATCCAGATACATGATAGTTAATTCAGTATCTGTAATGCTAAATGGACTCGTTATTAGTTATTACGTAGTGCTTTTCTACTTCACTTGAGCTTCCACGATAGCTTCCAAACTCCATTGTCAGTTAAAAACAGGGTGTAAGGTCACAGTTTTGTCATCAGTCAGTTTAGGTTGAATATAAGTGAGATTTTTTTTAATAGACTATGTTTTGGTGTAATACTGTTACAAAGAAGTATTTGTATTCTCTACTTACCTTCCTGTCATTAGGTTCTGCACTCACCCCTTCAATGTCTCCCTGTAACACACAGGTTTCATATTCAGTATTATACACATTTCCACTGTATAACAGCCTCCCTAGTTGACTTTAGGTTAACATTTAGAAAAGGAATATTGGTAAAAATAACAACAATAATACATTTTATTTACATTTTACAAGCAACTAAACAACAAAATCACAGCAGATATAAGATAAAACAGTAGAAAGACACCATGGAAATAAAAGTCAATACACCATGAACTAAAAACACACACACAGCACTTTACACAACTTGTACATTCACGAGTCACACAGCAGACTGGGATCAAACCACCAACCTTTGGTTATTAGGTGACCTGCTCTACCACCTGAGCTACAGCCGCCCCAATTACAGCATCACAATTAAAAAATATTACTGTCTTAAACTGAGCTACATAAAAATACATAAAATCACAGAGAGAGCTGAGAGTAAATGTAAACAATGTTTTGGTTTTTTTGTTTCTTTTTAAATAATAGTGTACAAGCAGCTTAGTAATTGTAGATTTTAGGAAACCCACTGAACTATAATCATTATCGTGGTGTATAAACATCAGCCTTCTCAGTCAAACATGGGAGAGCCCAAAAGTGTGATACTCACATCATGGAGAGGATAAGCAGATGTGTACACACCATTGGCTAGCAGACTGGTGAGCCCTGCATGAAGGCACATTTAACAGAATTATAATTCAGAAACACACACACACACACACACACACACACACACACACACACACACACACACACACACACACACACACACACACACACCATGTTGTATAATTAAATGCAGAAAAGAGTGCATGATCAACCATTAGTTCGTTATCTGAAGCCCTTGAGTTGCTTTTGAGCATAATGTCACAGTCGGCTCTGATCATCAACATATTCAGTAAATCGCTCATAAATAAAAGCTAGTGCAAAGCTGCTGTCCTACAGAGTTTCTGTATTTTGTACAGTTGTGCAGATCACTGCCACTTTTGCTGATAATAACAGTGCTGGTGGTCACAATTTTATTATCATTTGTTGTGCAAATCTGACCTTCGTCTGAGTTATGTGACTGTCAGCTACATTTTATATTCTTAATTTAATTTAATATTTTTCTTCAGGTGCTGTTAAAACCTAGAAGTGGACTTTAAAAATTGTTTCACTGTGTTAGGCTGTTTTTTCGTGTTAGAATAAAGGAGTTTTTTCAGTACAATTCTGTTTCTCACACAGTCAAAAATCCTCTGTGGGATTATTGACGTTCATTATCTAATATTTCAGCTATTGTACTGATATGGTTAAAATGGACATGATGGGGAATTCTACATGTGTCAAGACCGCTCTCGGCCTGTGGACCTAATCAAAGAGAGACTAGGATTAATTGCACATTGATTCATTCCTAGTATCAGAAAGGCAGATTTCTTACCCAAGGGATATTTGGGTTTGATGCATTTTGTCCTCTTCAGTACCTCATAGACCTGACCGTTAAACAACAAAAAAGAAAACTGTAGCAATAATGCAGTTTGTCTCTTTGAGGATGAGGAGCTGAACATTTAACAGAAAACAAAGCAGGGAACTCCGATTCATGAAGTGTTTTGGTTAAATTCCAGCCACTCTCTTGTTGTACAGAATTAGAACCTTATAATCATAAGCCAAACAATTATTTCTTTATTTTGACATGTATCAATATATACAGGATTAACTCTTCAACCATCCATCTACTAAAACAAATACTTACTATGGAGCTCCGAGTCTTGCTGTCAAAGAACTTGTTCTTGTCAGAGAGATCAAATCTGATAAGAAAGAAAAAAGAAAACAACACAGATGAGTTACAGATGCAAAGAAACACTTGTGGCATGTTTGTGAAATGTGCTCTTTTTCACTATGTAGTCTATATAATAGATGCAGGAAAAGAAAAACATACAGAAAGTCTGAACTGAGTGAATCCGTTATAATTCCAATATCAGACAGGAATTCCACAAAGCTATTCCCCATGTTACCTCGATAACCCTCAACTTAAATAAAGCTTTTGGCTTTTTTTTCATTTATTAATTATTATTTATTAATCATTTCATTATGAACTGTTTCTTTTCAGATCAGGCACTCCCACCCATCTCATGTTCTTCTTTCCAGTTCTGTGATGTTTATTAGCCTCTCGGTGATATTCTGTTGGTCATTTTGAATCATTCCAGTCAATCAGCAATTGTGTTTTTCATAGTAGTTGTTTGGCCTTGTTTATAAGTTCCATCAGCTCTGTCAGCCAGCATTAATATGTTACAGCTGCAGTTTTATTGGTTGAATGGTGTTCTTGTTTCATACCAAGAAACGTAACATTTCTTTGGAAATTACATCATTTAGTTCAAGACAACTGTGGAGATATGTAGGAATCAAAAGCATTTCTAATGAAGCCAGAAATGCTTTGTAAGATACATTTTGTAATCTAGAACTAGGAAAGTTGCTTAGGTTAGAGTGATTTCAGAGCCGAACATTAAGTAACAGAGAAAATGTGGAGGGATATCTCTTGCAAGCTGTTAGTCAGAGCTCCAAATATAGCTGCTCACTGCCCACTCTCTCCTCCATACATCCCAGCAGGATGACTGTAAGACATTAGTGTTCTCTTATTACTGCCTTTAAAAGCAAATTCACTTATAGAGAGAACATAAAGCCTGTGCAGCCTATATTTAGTCAAGTTATTCTAAATCTTTTATTCTGGGATTTCTCTTTCATTGTGCTGATAAAATAAATGTTTGCTGTAGACTAGCTTTATTTGATCACTATGCGAACCTGATCATGATGAAAGCTTCAGCTTTCCTGTTATAAAGTTGTAAAGTTGCCAGTTCCAACTTCAGTTCAGTTTAGAAAAACAATATGAAATATCAAAGTCTATCCTGTGAATGTATTTTTCTCTGATTCCAGATTTGCAGTAATCTTCTCTCTGGTTTTTAATTCTAAAACTGATAGTAATGTTCTTGTTTCCCTCAGAGAACACTCTCTGTCAGCTAACATTGCTCATTTATTCAACTATTTAATGTTTTTGAATGGATACATCGAGCTTCCTTTCTTTATTATCCACATTTTAAAGGTGTTTAAAATTAACACACAACTGACATCAAACACAATTAGCATATTTTTAAATTAGTTTTTGGTCACTTGATAAATCTAAAACCTATATTTTCATTTTGTATCGCCTCTGTTTCAATGTACAGCAGGCACTGAAAATTGTTATTTAAGACTTGTTCAGAAACAGCCTTATAGCTTCTTATCTTACTGCTATTTGCTACAGAGTATAAAGTGGGTTTCTAGGCTCTTTCTAGAAAGCCACGAAGATACTTGAATGTTTTCACTTGGGGCAGAAATTCATTCCCAACCTGGAGGTGGCACTGCAACCTTTTCCAACTGAGAACCATGGCCTCAGACTCAGAAGTTCCAATCCACATCTTAGTAGCTCTACTTTTGGCTGCAGAAACCCCAGAGTAACCTAAATGCTTCATAAAGCCAACAGAATCACACCAACTGGAAAAAGCTAGGATTAGATCCAGAGAAAATTGAATCCAACATCCTCAACCTCTTAGCTGTGCCTAGAAATTTGATCCATAAATTATGACTAAAACTGGTGACAGAGACTGGAGTCCAGTACACTCAGCGAAGTCTTACTCTTTGCCAGCAGTACAAAACCAAGTTTCCACAATGGTTGCACATGGTCCAAATAGCCAAAACCATTAAGCCCAGAACCCCATATTACCAAAGCTCCCTGTAGTGTACATCTCAAAGGATGCATTTGAATACATTCTTGAAGTGCAAAACTCAGATGAAGACTGGCTGGACAACCTTCCATGTATCCTTGAATAGCCTTGAGTGTCCCACTACTGGGACAAAAGCTACATTTTAACTTCTGAATTCAAGATTTGACTAACGGGGAGACGTTCTTCTCTAGTATCCTCAAATAGAGCTCCTCAGGGAATCTGAGAATTGTTAAAGCACACTATTTGTTCCCCCTTTTTAATAGGTGGACCACCACAGCAATTCAGACAATAACTAGGATAACCCCCAACATTTAAAGCATGTTTTTAACCATCCCAGGGATCTCAGCTGACCCTGTGTTTCCAGACTACCTTCTCTACAGCAGACATGTCAGTACTGTTTAGGAAAACTCAAATTGCTGCTACTGCCTGAATGCATCCTAAGTTGAAGTCAATAGCAATCCAGTAAACAGTGGGTAGGGAAAATTTTCCCTTTCCAAAATTTTCTGATGGTCTACCCGAATGACTTTGAACCAAACAAAAGCCTTTCAGAAATCACCAAGGTTTTGTTTCAGTTGGTACCTAACAGGTGTATCCAGGATCCCAAAAGCCAACAAAGCTCAACAGGACTGCTTTCACCTGACAGCATTTTTCATCTCTGGTGTCCACCATGTAGATCATGTACTGGTGCTACAACAAGTAGCAGCTACCAAATAATGAAAGGTCTGTGCTGCCTCCTCAGCAAAAAGGCTGTGAAATGAGGTTGAGGTTTCTCAACCATAAGCTCAGGCTCCTTCCACACCAGAGAGGTGGCACTCCATATGCCTAAAGGAGCTGTATATTAGATCAGCAAGACCTTCAACTGTACACTAATCCACAAAATACGGGATCTGTAGGTCTTTACCTATATAAGCTGAGCCCAGCCAGGCCCTATGGGTTAAGGCCTACATGCTTTCAAATGAATTGGCTCTAGGGTGGTGCCCTGGGTAAGGTTTGAATCCCTGTTGAATATATCGTCACTGAATTTTTGGAAACTCAAACCAGTAAGCAAGCTTACTTGCAAATTTCACATAGGGTCAACTACTTTGTTGTCTTCATTTTAATTTTGTTTTAAATAATAGATTGAAGATGGCGCCGGATGTCATGGCACGCCGTCTCTCGGTTCTGCAATGTTTACGTTTTATGTTCTTAGTGGTGTCCCTGCTAGTTTTAAAAACTCACTCCCTGTTGGTATATGAGCGACAGACGCTGCTTTACATCCGTGACTCACTACTGAAGCTCTCCAGCGTTAGCGAGCGATGTGGAGGACTCGCTCTGGCGTCGGTACCGGGGGAACTACATCGCCGTGATCCCCCCTGGAATCCTTTGAAACGGCAGTGCGAATGCGCGGCACACGCTCTGGGAAGCGTGTTCGGGTCAGAACTCGGATGCGGCGGGTCCTTACCATCGGTGACCCTGGCTGTTTAGGACTTTATTTTGGCCTCAAACAGCGCTGCCTTCTTCCTATTTACCCGACGTCATCGGAGCACGCTCACCCGAGGCTGCTTCATTGGTCGCCATGCCGACGGGATACGAGGAGCGGTGGAGCAAATATGAACAACCTACAAATACTGCCTGCTGCCACGGATGGACAGAGAGTTAAATTAGCTCTCTTAAACGCAAGATCCGTATCAAATAGAACTCATGTTCTTCGGGACTTCTTTGGTACTCATAAGCTGGATGCCATGCTCCTAACTGAGACATGGCTGCGCGTTGGTAAGTGGCACCCTTGCTGGAACTCTGCCCCACCGATGCCAGCTTCTTCAGCTCCCCCAGGTTGTGTGGGAGGGGAGGCGGGGTAGCCTCTATCATCAAACACTGTATCTGTTTGCATTTAAAACAAAGTCCTGGTGTTTTTACCTCATTTGAGTCCCAACTTCTGACTTTAGGCTGTCCTGTGGTTCTAATTATAGTCATCTATCGTCCACCTAAATATAATGACTTGTTTACTTCGTAATTTTCAGACTTCTTGACATGTTTTATCACTCACTATGAAAGGATTCTTATAGTGGGGGACTTTAATATTCATCTGTGTTGTGAGGATAAACCCCTGGTCAAAGATTTCTTGAATGTACTTGATTCCTTAAACTTCACACAATTTGTGTCTGGGCCAACACGCAAGGGCCACACTCTAGACCTTGTCTTGGGCTTGACCGAGTTAATCATACAGACAATCGGTCTTAAAAGGTGCGTCCTGTTTATGTATCTTTGGTAAACCATACAGACTTGGTGTAGACCCCCCTGGGTACAGCCTGTGGTATGAGGTCCGGTCAACAACATTGTCTTGTTCTAACTGCTTCAGACGGTCTATCACCCTCTTCCTATAACCACTACCTGGGTCTCGTTTCAGGGGCTCATAAGTATTTTCATGATTGAGCAGTGACAGTTGTCTGCCGGAAGGATGATGATGTTGTTGTCATTACTAAGTGATGTGAGTGCCTTCCTCTCCTCCATGGTGATGTTGGACGCTGGGGGCTTTGCATTGCTGAGACAGGCTAAAACTTTCGTCCGTAGTTGCTCTGCTTCCACTTCTGCAATATTGTTATTTCAAATTGCTGTTTCTGTGGCTGTGATCAGGTCCACTAGCGGGATTTGTCTCGGCATGACAGCAAAATTCAACCCTTTAGCAAGGATGTTTTTCTCTGTTTGGGTGATCTGTCTGTCAGACAAATTCTTCACCCACTTGTCCACATCGGTGTTGCATCCTTCTCTCTTCTGGCTGTTGAGGACACTCTCCGTATTTTGCCGTGGTTTCCGACGTACAACAAGTAAGTCAAAATTCCTTTGTTGCCTGGTCTGAGACTTCGTGTGCTGTGCTAGACGAGCCTTCTCAGTGTAGTCAAACACCTTTTTAAGAGTATTCTCATCTAGAAGCATTGTCAGTCTCTGTCGCATCCGCTCTTCTTGAGATTTTAGCACGTCGATGGTAAAATTTGTTTGCCTCACCCGTTCATTAAGCAGGTGATGCTGTGCCTTCTGGAGGATTTTTGTTGCCCGGAAGCCTTTAACTGAAGAGCTCATTTGCAGACTTTTAGGAGTAATCCTGTTTTGTCGGCATCTGAGGCTGAATCTCAGGTGGTTCCTGTTATCCGCCATCTTACGTTTGCTCATACTGACGTCCAAGCTCTAGGCAGTCCTGGATGAGTGACGAAACGTTTCTCCCACTGAAAATGCTACGTCCAGATGAACAGAATAAACCTTTGGAGATTTACTTACCTGGATATCATCAGTTGGTATGTAATTAAAGATGCAAGCAATTTCTGTTTAACTTTATGGAAGTAGGCTCCAGCATATTTGATTCTCTTTTTAGATATTTTTATGCACAGCCCTTTGAATGTCAAGGTATATGTCAAACACACATTCATTTTTCAAGTTAATAAATGTAATTAATAATTAATTGGACAGTTCCTTTTACGACAATTAAATTAAGTGATGATTTGTTAACCTTGTTTTTGGGCAAATACATCATGTATGGGATAATTGTGTGTTTGTCCCACAAAGATAAAGAAATGCTGCCAATGAAAGAAAAGCAGCTCTTAAAATACAGGGAGTGCAGAATTATTAAGCAAATAAGTATTTTGTCCACATCATCCTCTTCATGCATGTTGTCTTACTCCAAGCTGTATAGGCTCGAAAGCCTACTACCAATTAAGCATATTAGGTGATGTGCATCTCTGTAATGAGAAGGGGTGTGGTCTAATGACATCAACACCCTATATCAGGTGTGCATAATTATTAGGCAACGTCCTTTCCTTTGGCAAAATGGGTCAAAAGAAGGACTTGACAGGCTCAGAAAAGTCAAAAATAGTGAGATATCTTGCAGAGGGATGCAGCAGTCTCAAAATTGCAAAGCTTCTGAAGCGTGATCATCGAACAATCAAGCGTTTCATTCAAAATAGTCAACAGGGTCGCAAGAAGCGTGTGGAAAAACCAAGGCGCAAAATAACTGCCCATGAACTGAGAAAAGTCAAGCGTGCAGCTGCCAAGATGCCACTTGCCACCAGTTTGGCCATATTTCAGAGCTGCAACATCACTGGAGTGCCCAAAAGCACAAGGTGTGCAATACTCAGAGACATGGCCAAGGTAAGAAAGGCTGAAAGACGACCACCACTGAACAAGACACACAAGCTGAAACGTCAAGACTGGGCCAAGAAATATCTCAAGACTGGTTTTTCTAAGGTTTTATGGACTGATGAAATGAGAGTGAGTCTTGATGGGCCAGATGGATGGGCCCGTGGCTGGATTGGTAAAGGGCAGAGAGCTCCAGTCCGACGCCAGCAAGGTGGAGGTGGAGTACTGGTTTGGGCTGGTATCATCAAAGATGAGCTTGTGGGGCCTTTTCGGGTTGAGGATGGAGTCAAGCTCAACTCCCAGTCCTACTGCCAGTTTCTGGAAGACACCTTCTTCAAGCAGTGGTACAGGAAGAAGTCTGCATCCTTCAAGAAAAACATGATTTTCATGCAGGACAATGCTCCATCACACGCGTCCAAGTACTCCACAGCGTGGCTGGCAAGAAAGGGTATAAAAGAAGAAAAACTAATGACATGGCCTCCTTGTTCACCTGATCTGAACCCCATTGAGAACCTGTGGTCCATCATCAAATGTGTGATTTACAAGGAGGGAAAACAGTACACCTCTCTGAACAGTGTCTGGGAGGCTGTGGTTGCTGCTGCACGCAATGTTGATGGTGAACAGATCAAAACACTGACAGAATCCATGGATGGCAGGCTTTTGAGTGTCCTTGCAAAGAAAGGTGGCTATATTGGTCGCTGATTTGTTTTTGTTTTGTTTTTGAATGTCAGAAATGTATATTTGTGAATGTGGAGATGTTATATTGGTGTCACTGGTAAAAATAAATCATTGAAATGGGTATATATTTGTTTTTTGTTAAGTTGCCTAATAATTATGCACAGTAATAGTCACCTGCACACACAGATATCCCCCTAAAATAGCTAAAACTAAAAACAAACTAAAAACTACTTCCAAAAACATTCAGCTTTGATATTAATGAGTTTTTTGGGTTCATTGAGAACATGGTTGTTGTTCAATAATAAAATTATTCCTCAAAGATACAACTTGCCTAATAATTCTGCACTCCCTGTAGTTTAAGACCAAAGCATAAAATGCAGTTAAAAGTAAAAAGTGACTTCTTCAGTCTCAGCTGACTGCAGGTTTCCCCAATCTTATAAACAGGACATTTACTGTACTGTTTATAAGAAGTATGTACTGAAGAAGTCACCTGGATGAGTGACGAAATGTTTCTCCCACTGAAAACGTCCAGATGAACAGAATCAACTTTTGGAGTTGAAATTGGAAATTAGTAACAAGCTACAAATTTGTGGTTGTCAACAAACTGGACAACTCAGAGACAACACACACGGGTTCTATAGTGTATGCCTAAGAACATGTGTAAAAGCCTAAGTTTGAGATATACTATTTTTCAATTGTCTTTATAATTATAATCAGATATTTTACTTACAGGTGCTGTTTTTCTCTGGAGAAGGGGTGAGAGAGGGGTTTCTGACACTGTGCTCGGCTGGTATCGACTTTAGGGTGGAGAGGAGCTGTAACTTTGTGAATGAACATCCTGATCTTCTCCCCCACACTGCTGCCTTGTTTCACTTCATAAACCTGCAGAGGAGATCCAAATAATAAAAGAAAAGAAAAGAAAAGAAATTAAAAAAAAACAAAAACAAACAATCCAAAAACTACCCAAAAGTAGCAATTTGATTGAATAATGATTTCATTCCAAGAGCTAAAATGTAATATATACTTTTTCATTTTGTGTTTACCAGCCATTCACTTCAAGAGCCTTGAAAGGTTGAGGTGTAGAGAGCTGTAGTTCTTTCTGTTGCTGTGTTCTTTCACATACATTTTGCTGTCAGTTTATTAAAAACAGGCTGATGGTCAATAAATTTAAAAATAATTTACTTGGGTACTACAGCGATCATAAACTGGACTACATTATTGGAGATACTTTCAAAACACTTTAAGAAAAGCACAAACTAATACAAATAGGGGACTGTATGATATGATATGATATTTTTGGACTGAGTCAGCTGATATTTTGTATTTTGTGCAAAGGATTGTGCTACAGGACAGCATCTGAACACTTCTGAAGTCAAAGCACAGCAGCAACACTGAGTTCATATTTTAGAAATGGGAAATAATTGGTGGAGTACCTTCTTTGTTGGCATTTTGAGTTTCATGAATTCAGCCTCTCGACACAAAACATTCCAAGGAGCATGGATCTTTAAGAAGCCAACTCCAGGGATAGTACTCTGAAATACAACAGAGGTTTGGATATTTAAAAAAAAAAAAAAAACATCATTAAAAATTCTAACGGATTAATTCCAAAAAAAGAGCACATCCTAAATTGCAAAGTGCACAAACATAATATATACACATTCTACTGTTTTCTTAGCAGGAATCAAGTTAAAAACATGCTTATGTGTTTCTGCAGAGAGCCTTTTTCATCATTTAAAGTAAAACTTAATTCAGTTATATCCATAAGGGCAGAGTTAAAATCACTTTTATATATACCATTACTTATGCACAGTGAAGAATAACAAGTACAGATATAAGCAATTATAAAAGGATGCAAATACCCCTATGCAATTCTGAGCCAGTTTGACCTTTAGGCATCAAGATCTAAGCCTAGCATCTCAACAAAATTCACAAACCATTTACACAGACTGAGGTGAAGCATCCTGGAGTATTTTTTTTAAAATATTTTTTTCATCAGCTACAAAAGTCAGGAAACAGAGTGTTCAGAGGACGCTTTGATTTTGATCATTATCATGATAGCCCATACCCCTATAAAACTGTTCATTTATGTCTTTAAGGAATTTTCCACGTTTTAACTAACTGGTGTGGTATATGGCTTTATGAACAGATAAAGCAGAGTATTACCTGCATAGCAGTGAAAATGTATGCTATGTCCTCTAATGACACAATTTTACAAAAATGGATGGAAGCAAAATCACAAAAGAACACCTTTGTGATTTTGTTTTTAAAAAAACAAAAACAAAATTAATAAATAACTTTGAGAGGCTCTTATCCAGAGCCTATCCTTATCAGGATCGCAGGGGGCTGGAGCCAGCTACCATACAGCAAGAGGCGGGGTACACCCTGGACAGGTCGCCAGTCTGTCGCAGGACTCACACTTAGGGGATATTTGGATTCACCAGTTAAGTGCATGTCTTTTAGCTGTGGGAGGAAGCTGGTGTACCCGGAGTAACACAGGGAGCATGGAGGACCACAAGAGTCACACATATCGAGATTCTGTGCTTGAATAATGAATTATGCAATCAGATATGTATTTGTAAATTCATTATTAATTATTTTATGTACTGAAACATTAGTAATTTATTACTTAGCAATTTAATTAAAAATAAAAACACTATTTATAAATCAATATTTCAAAATGAATTATTAGTCCATTAATAAATACTTGATATTCGACAGAACATCACTTCATATTCTATACTGTTCACTGGTTTCACCATACTTAAACTATTGTGCAGAGGTCTGGGGCAATAACTATAAAACCACATTACATTCACTTTTTACTCTTCAAAAAAAAGCAATTCGAATCATCCACATTGCAGGTTACAGGGAACATACAAACTCACTATTTTGCAGTCGATCTAGTAAAATTCCAGACAGCACAAATTCTATTCAAAGCAAAAAATAAAGAACTGCCAGGTAATATTCAGAGTATGTTTTTTTGAAAGAAGTTATAATTTAAGGGGTTTTTGTAACTTCAAAACAGGGAAGGTACGTACTACAAGAAAAAGGTTTTGTGTTTCTGTTCATGGAGTGAAACTGTGGAACAGTCTGAATATGGAATTAAAGCAACGTCCAAACATAAAACTGTTCAAAAAGAGTTATAAAAATATAATCTTCTCCAACTATCACATTAAAAATGGTGATTCCACTCCTCATTTGAAAATGCCTTTCCTTTTCCCTTTCCTGTTAGCTCACAGACTTGCTATTATATTAGCAAATCTGTGAATTAACTTTTTAACTAATAACTATTGGATTAGCTATCCGGTCTTTAAGTCTGACGCCATTAGCCGTGCCTGGGCCCAAACTCAGCTGCAGGTCCCCAAGTCACATGATCACTGCGGCATCACTGAGAGTTAAAAACAGTTTAAATTCTTTCATCTGTAACAAAATGATCAGCGTTGCTGCTTTACCAGGTGTAACAATTAAGTTTAACATCCAGGCATCCATGAAAACCGAATTTATGAAATTTAACGGAGTTAGAAGTCAGCAGGAAGTTAGCTCGCTAGTTTCCACGTAAACATGATATACCGTGTTCTGACAGAGAGATTTCTGAAACAAATTAAGACGTACAGCTCTACTATCACTTCCAACATAAATGCAGACAGAAAACTAAACGGCTGTGACATAGGTAGGGTTACTGAAGTTTGGCTAACATAGCTGTGTCGCTACGTGATTGCTAGCAACACAGCTATGTTAGCATAATATAAACAGTGAAGCTGGTGAATGAACAATAACTTTTTTCCACTCAATAAAAGTTAACGTGAGGGTTCCCGAAGGTTCGGGCAGGATGCTGTAAATGGGCCAAACTTCAATCGGGAGAACAACTGAGATAATCCATCCACAGTACGAGGTTAGTTATTAATATAGTGCTGCATGGGCTGGGCTGTAGTTACGTCATAAGGTTTTAAAAACTGAGCTTTAAAATGATTAGCGGTAATAAAACCAGAGAGAGGCCGACAGTGATCACTGACTGTTTTTAGGAACTTGTTGAGATTAAATAGAACAAGATACAAAGCATTAAAACATGTAAAAAAACATAAAAGGCTCATTAAACACAGAGTAGTTTGGGCCCGGAAGCAGAATTCATCACGTTATCACTTAAAGACTGGATCTCATTTCAGAAATCCCGGAGCAATGAAAATTAGCCACACAGTGTGATGTAAGGAGGTCTCTGATTGGTTAGACAGACAGGCTTGTTGCCTGCCTTTTTTACACTCCTGTTTGTGCACATAGTTTTGCACAGCGAAGCTAAGAAGTGTGTGTGCTTGTGCAAAGGTCTTTCAGCTTCGGCATTTAGACTCTGTCCAACACGGATATATGAAGAATGAAGCGTCTTTGCAGTGAAATGAGAACTGTGCGCTTGTTGAAGTCAAGGTGCTAACATGACTAATGTTAGTTAGCATCACAAATATTACGTATTCATATTTTAGTACAAGCCGTTTTTGTAAGCTAATGGGCTTTCCACGAATAAAGGCTTGAACCAACACTGAGCCCAGTTACATTAAAAGAGTTAAAAGAACTGAGACATGGTGATTAAAATAATCCGGTCATTAAGTGATGACATGACGAATCCTGCTTCCGGGCCTAAAGTAGTCTGCGTTTAATATGGCTTTTGTGTTGTTAACATGTTTAATGTTATGTATTTTCTTCTATTTAATCTCAAAAAGCTCCTAAAACAGTCAGTGATCACTGTTGACCTCCCTCGGCTTTTATTACCGCTAATCATTTATTTAAGCTCAGTTTTTAAAACCTTAGGATGTAACTACAGCCCAGCCCATGCAGCAGTATATGAATGACTAACCTCGTATTGTGGATGGACAGTGTTGGGAAGGTTACTTTTAAAATGTATTCCATTACAGAATACAGAATACATGCCCCAAAATGTATTCTGTAACGTATTACGTTACGTTACTCAATGACAGTAACGTATTCTGAATACTTTGGATTACTTATTATCATGCTTTTTACAACAACGTGAATGTACTATTGCTGTGTGATTTATTACTGTTACTGAAGGTCCGCGACTCCGAACTGTAGTAAAGGGACCTCTGACTAATATGGCGGGGTCCCTGTCGGCTCGTAGCCGAAAACTAGCTTTACTTTGTTGTGTGGGTCAACTTTTCTTGCGAAAGAGAGAGAGAGGCGTTGAAAGGCTGCTCCAACGGAACTTATTGTTTTCGGAGGAAAACACGAACACGGTGTACAGTCGAGTCTTAATAGCTTACTTACAGCTGGGCTCGTCAGGCTCTCTTCTTGGCTGCAGTGGTTATTATTATATTTACATGCTTCCACTCCCCTTTTTCTCCCTCCTCGCGCTCACAGACCCATAATGTGTATGGCAGCCCATTCTCCCTGCAACACGGACTACACTGCCCATGATGCTACATTCTTTAGAGCTATGCTTGTAGCATTCTGCCTGTTAGCTTAGCACAACAACAACGAAAAGGCGCTCTCTCACCCAGGAAACACACAGTCGCAGAGAGAGAGAGAGAGAGAGCGTTGCCCTGTAACCATGGCAACCGTAACGCTGCCGCCTGGAACAACAGAACACAGCTGTCAAACAAAACCCAAACAGTCCTGACCCGCGACAAAATGAAACAGGAAAGTACCACAGTGTAATCCATTTATTTCAACAAAGTAACTGTATTCTGAATACCACCTTTTTAAACGGTAACTGTAACGGAATACAGTTACTCATATTTTGTATTTTAAATACGTAACGGCGGTACATGTATTCCGTTACTCCCCAACACTGTGGATGGATTATGTCAGTTGTTCTCCTGGCTGAAGTTTGGTCCTTTTACAGCATCCTGCCATGCGATTACATTTGTTCCTGACCACCGAGAACACTCACGTTAACTTTTATCGAGTGGAAAAAAAGTTAGCGTGTTTATATTATGCTAACATAGCTGTGTCGCTAGCGGTCACGTAGCACATCATTATATACCAGCTAGCCAAACTTCAGTAACCCTACAAATGTCACTGCTGTTTAGTTTTCTGTCTTCATTTATGCTGGAAGTGATAGCTGAGCTGTACGTTTTAATTTGTTTCCAAAACCCCGCAGTCAGGACATGCTATATTGTATTTAGATAGAAGCTAGCGAGCTAACTTCCTGCTAACTTCTAACTCCGTTAAATGTCATAAATTCCGTTTTCATGGATGCCTGGATGTTAAACTCAATTGTTACACCTGGTAGAGCAGAACGCTGATCATTTTATTAAAGATGAAAGACTTTAGACAGTTTTTCAACTCTCAGTAATGCCACAGTGATCGTTTGATGTATGGACCTGCAGCGGAGTTTAGGCCCAGGCACGGCTAGTGACGTCAGACTGAACGACCGGATAGCTGTCAGTTCTCTCGTGTCTGCTAAGACTGGAGATGGCACTATTTAAGTTAATTTATTTGAATACGTGAGTGCACACATTCATTCTGCAGATAAATGATGATCGAGGATAATGTGCAGTTTTATTTTTTACATGATGCCTGTCTTTATTAATGCAATTTGAAAATTAATACATAAAAGTTGGATGTTTTATGAATTTATCCAATCCCAGCCCCGAACACGGTATGCTGAATCTTAGCATTGAATGTCCAGTATATTTCAATCAGTAGAATTTGTACAGTACCTAAAGCTAGTCAAACGTGTGGTAAAGGTACAGAAGATAAGATACAAAGGCCCTGAATGCTGTATTATATACAGTAAATGATGTGGAAATTATTTTCGCAGAGGTCATAAAGTTATTAAATCACTGCTGATACTTTAGAAAATGTAAACATCAACCAATTATTTTTGTGTCTTTGTTTGTGTGTTGACTAGTGGTGTGCGGATCGATATTGAAATATCGATTCTTCAGATACCAGTTATTTATGTTCTAGAATTGATTCTCATATTAAAATATCGATATTTTAGTACTCTGGGGTAATTTTGTAGTTTTTCCCCATTAAAAGGAACGCAGTGGAAAGAAACTATATCATTTGGATCCTCTAAATTGGAAGGAACTACTTCCTCTTCCGGCTTTCATAGTCATATGCAAAACACAGTTGTGTAAATGTGTCCAGCCCCTGGCGTGCGCACTCACAACAATGGCTGAGCGTAAACGGAGTCCTGTGTGGACGTATTTTACCTCCGCAAACAGCCCAGACGCGGTTTGCGATACATGTGTCAAGACAGTGAGGTGTTGTGGCAACACCACTGACCTCATCAAACACGTCAGAGTAAATCATATCACAGAATATGATGAGCTTATGTTGAGGAGGAGGACGGGGAAGGTGCTGCTGGGGCGAGACAGACGTCTCTCGCAGAGTCCTTTAGTGCTGCAGGCAGGCAACATGCTCAATTAGCGCACAACTTCAGATTTTTTTTTTATTTCTATATGATTATTCTGCATTATTAAGCAATGAGAACAAGTAGTCTGATGTCGTGTAATCACTATGAAGCTATATTATTACTACAATTAAATAATGCAATCTGTTCCCTACCATACTCATGGAGGATTTTACAGCTCCGAGTCAGCTTTGTAGCATCAAACACCCACCCATCTGGACTTAATGCAGGAGAGACTGTGTAACCCAGTAGAAAAAACATCTTTTTAATTTTATTTTCCTTCTTTCTTTCTTCCTTTTATTTTTATAAATGCATTTGCACTCTTTTACCTTGAAAAATATTTATTTTGAAATATTTTGCTGTTTTACAGTTTAGGACCTCATGCCTTTAAAAGGCCAAATCTGTAAATCTGTGCAAAAAAAATCTGGATTCACTGTCATTTACTGTCAGGTAAAGAAACTTTCCCCTCTTGAACGTTGTTCAGCTGCACAAGCAGGGTCTCTTGCAACACGCCATCACTGTTGGGATGGTGGGTTGCAGGAAGACAGTCATTTGGAATTTCTTAAATGATCCTGAGGGTTATGGAACGAAAAAGTCAAGTGGAAAATGTCACCAGTCCTGAGCCGGAGGATCCAATTGGCTGTCCGCCAAGACACTGGACAATCCTCGACTCAGATTAAGGCAGTTACTGTAGCTGCAGCCCCATAACCATCAGATGGCATCTGAGACTGAAGGGCTTCAAAAACAAAGTCCTCGTCTTCTTGAACGCCACAGGAATGACAATTTGGAGTGTCTTCATCTGTAGGGATACTCGCGTTCTAAATATCTGGGGTTCCTACTAGACAATAAACTGGACTGTGAGCCAAACACCAACTAGGGCTGGGTATCATCACTGATTTCTACACAGCAAATCCAGCATGTCCAAATTAACACTGTCGGATTTGATTTCAACACTATTAAAGTGTCTATATGGGTCCACACCAGAGAGTGTTAATTTAACTCTTTTTGGAGAGTTGGTACGTTAACTCTGATTTAGTGTTAAACACCAAATCTGTCTGGAGTTGATAATTTAACACTTGGTGTTAAGAGTTTATATATTAACTCTCAAAGACTATTTTAGTTTAACTACGTAAGAGTTATCTTCTAATTCATTCTAAAAAGCGGGAATTTTACTGTTCTGAACTTCTAGAAATTTCTTTTGGAAATAAACATTTACTAAAAAGATGCAATGGTTTTTGAAAAACATTTATTCTGAACTGTGCACCACAATTTCAAAACATTTTCTGAAAGATGTAACAGTGTACATGTTCTCACTTTCATTAGAATTTTGTTTATCAAAAGGTCTGACATGGTAAATGCAAATAACAGCGTTCTCATCACTTATTTCTTCAATACAATATGCATGTCCTTCATTCATCCCTCTGTGGAACTTCAACGCACTTCTGCTCTCCCCCATATTCCATCTTCACAAGCATATCCTGTGCGGAGATTGAATAAAAATTAGTTGACACTAATTAATGGCACAAATAATCCAGTAAACAATTGCAGCACAGTAAAAAAAAAAAAAAAAGGAATCCTCTTTGAGCCATTACTTGTGTAAAGTATTTTCCCAAAAGACAAGGACACAGGCAACAGGTAATACTGAACTAAATGTAAAACCTCAACCTTTTTCATTTTTACCTAAACCGTGTGCACAAAACTCTGGAGGGATCTAAATGCTACCGTGGAATCCAGTCAGGACGTCTGCTACTGCTGTTTGCTCGTTTTTTTTTTATGGGCGATCGTTTTCAGGCTTCAAGTAGCACCATTATACCAACATTTCACATTCTAGACATTGTTTTAGGTGTATTTGACCAAAAGTTTGACTGAAAATTCACATGCAAGCTTTTTTTCAAGGCTGTGGTATTTGCCCGCAAACAATACCTTTCAGCTAGCTAAAACAGAATATTATGCTATCAGCGAGCAACATGGCTAATGCCTTTCACACAGCTTTGTCTCAACTCCAAAGAGCCACAGAAGTAAAAGCTCATAATAATAATTGAAACAATCTTTGAAAAAATGACTTACCAAGCATGGCAAACAACTCAAATATGTAGAGCAAAATGTTCTGAAACGGCTTCACTTCAGCTTCGATTGGAGCCGTGCTGGGGGCGGAGTCTGTGAATTTACTCTGTTGGTGTCATAGCCCCTCTAGGAGTTCAGAGTTAAGAGGTCAAGAGTTAATGTTTCCATTGTAACACCTCCAGATTTGACAGAGAAACACTCATTTTTAACACTCGATTTTAACTACTATCATTTTACACCTCAGAGTTACATTAAAAGAAGGTGACTCTGCTTAGAGTAAAATTAACTCTACTTTTGCAAGAAGACTATTAACACCAAAACATTTAACACTTTTGAATTTGCTGTGTAGAATCGATTCAATTCCAATTCACAAGGTCCCGAATCGATTCGATCCACAATTCGATTCAATTCGAATCGGGGAATTTTTGCCTCAGACAGTCAGAAATATTATAATTCAGATAATTTTATATCTATAAAAAGAAAGCTGACACTTGTGGGACTTTGTCAAAGGTGTGAGCATCAGAGCCGATGTCTGAGCATAAAACACAGAAAAACATGAAGGTGATTTCCTGGCCTGGGATTTTATAAAAACATTCTGCAGTAGATCAAAAACAAAAGAAAACCATTAATCAACATATGAACGTTACCTGATGCTGCTGACGTGAAGCAGAGCAAAGTTACAGGTTTTATTAGAGACACAGCGTTTTGCAATTTTGCATAATTTTAAAGTTTAAATTTGTTCAGTATTGAACAGCAGAAATGAGGCTTTCTTTTTGGAAGTAAGTAAAAGGGAAAAAACAGCGGCCAACAGCCTGTAAACAACGGTAGACTTGTGCGTAACAAGCAAGCGAATAATGCAGAAAACAGATTTTTAGACAGGAAACTGTTCTTGAAGAGAGAGAGCGAGCGAGAGAGAGAGAGAGAGCGAGAGAGAGAGCGAGCGAGAGAGAGCGAGCGCGAGAGAGAGAGAGAGCTGTGCATGAAGTGTGGTTTTATCCTGGTGGAAGCAAAACAGTAAAAGTCAGACTGAATCCATAACGATGTTTATGTGAAGCCCAGTTTGGATCTTCTTTTGCTGCTGGTTCAGTCAATGTTGTTTGGAGAGAGATCAAACTAACAGCTTTAGAATCAGCGCAAAAAGGGGCGTGAACACAAAGCGCCGACCCGCCGAAACATCAGAATCAGCGAGCTGTCGGCTTTCAGCCCCGACCGTGAGAAAGTTGCATCTCACTGATTCTGATCTGTCGGCGGGTCGGCGC
This sequence comes from Maylandia zebra, assembly GCF_041146795.1. NCBI lineage: Eukaryota > Metazoa > Chordata > Actinopteri > Cichliformes > Cichlidae > Maylandia > Maylandia zebra. The sequence continues at coordinate 45,093,854 of NC_135167.1, forward strand.
TTTGTGTTTACGTCTTTGTGCAGAATCCGTGTTCCTGCTCTCATTACTGTCTTAGCGGTTGTTGAAATTTTGTGAGGTTTAACCTGAGATTCTGGCATTTTGGCTAAAATACATTTATATTAAAAATCATTTCAGGATTGTAATCGATTGATATCACCTTATCCAAGCCAGAATCGATTTTAATCGATAAACCGATAATCAAAACCCACCCCTAACACCAACCTTCTCTACAGGAAGGACCTCCCTATGGAGGCTTGTATCTTAACATCTGCTGGAGTGAGTTTAACAGTCGATGGTTCCCAGTATGCTTCTCTATGTGGTGCTGGGGGTGCTGTTTCAAAAAGAACATTCACAGACTAAATAAAATAATCAAAAAGGCTCAATTGTTGGTGAACTTGGACCCTCAGGAGGAAGTGTGTTCTTATTTTGAATTATTGTTAATGAATATATTTTGTATTCGTTATTGGATCAACTCATTATAGAGTGACTGTTGCCTTTTATTGAGTGCGGGAGCAGCTGACCACATGTATGAATTTCCTTAGGGATTAATAGTTTTCTGAAGTGCAAAAGAAATGAAACATCACCATTAGCTGATGATCAAGAATCAGCACATACTGCTTAGTGCAGTGGTCCCCAACCCCCGAGCCACGGACCGCTATCGGTCCATGAGTCGTTTAGTACCGGGCCGCGAAAGTTGAGGCTCGGGTGTGAAATTTATGGTTTTCAGGGTTTTTATTGTTAACTCGGTTTCCCTGGGTCTTTTCCCACGTGTTATGAATAAATCTTCTCTTTTGTTACCGGTACTGGTTTTATTTTGTTGTATTTGTCTCTGACACCTTAAAGGCCAGTCTGTGAAAATACTGTCGGACATGAACCAGTCCGTGGTGGGTTGGGGACCACCGGCTTAGAGGACTTTTTGTTAGCAAATCAGTCCTGTTATTAACTGAGAGCAGGGATAAACCTGAGCAAAAACGAACAGGATTATGTTAAAATCAAAATGTCATCATTACATTACCCTAATCAAACAATTTCCCTCACCCCAGCCCTCTCCCTTCTCACCCCTTCATCCTTTTCCAGTTCTAGCCCTGTCTTCTGGAGGTTTTCCTCAAACTCATCCCGTTTAAAGCGCTTGTCATCCTCATGATAGTCAGTCTGATGCTCCTGTGCGGCAACCTCTGGGTCTTCTTTTGGTTGTAGCGGAGCTCGGCTGCTTCTCTTGCTCAGGCTGCGCCGAAGTCGTCGTATGAAGCTGTTATCCCCAAACTTCGATGACTGTCTTCGTGTGCTGCCAGACTTTTGGATATGGTAAGTCAGAACATAGTCCACACGTCGCTTCCCATCAGAGAAGTACAGGCCAAGCACTTTGTCTGAGCATAGATCCTTCATTGGCTGGAAGCAAGACAGAGATTCAAAACATTTCCATTAAATTGTATTTATATAGCATTATATAGGACCAAAGCATTTTATACTGTAAGGTGAAGCCCCTAAAATAATACAAAAAAAATCCCCAACAATTACACCCCCCTTCCTCCCTTGAGCAAGTGGTTTAGTGACAGTGGGAGAGAAAACCTCCCTTTTAACAGGAAACCTGCAGCAGAACAGGAAGGGCCATAGAGCTGTAACTGGCTGAGGGGAGGAAGACAAATCGCCCACTGTGGAAGGGAACCAGAGAATAATAACAACTGATGATTAAATGCAAAGTCTTGTTTAAACTACTTTACACTTACAGGGAGTATCATTGATCGTCACTGATTATGTATGCAATAAAATCAGAGGAAAAATATACGACATTCTTGATATGATTTTTCTTCTCTTCTGTATTTTTAATGCAAGTCAGGCACATTGAGCAGTTTTAACCTTCAATGTTGAAAACCTCACTGATATTATTATTTAAACAGGACCAATGTTGATATACTAAACAGTACAGGTAGCTGTTGGGAGTCATGTTTACACACGAGCTACATGAGCTTTGAAGAGGCCTTGTGTGAAGTTAAGCTTTTTTACATGTAGCACACAACAGATGATTCTTTGTCAAAGGCAATGTCACTGAAATAATTCATTTGGTTTCAAGAATGGATGGCATCTGCACATTTGTTTTTCTGACACTAGCTCAATATACGGTAATATAAAACTGATACAATGCAGCTTCAATTATGCTGCAAAAAGCACCTGGATATCCTGAATGGACAGACCAAATTAACCTTTTAAAATGCTTCATATTAACAATAACTATAGTATTCTACAAAAGTGTTGAGCCACCCTAATTTATTTATAACATCTTCCACCCAAATTGAATTTAGGTGTTCACCATGCATGCAGACTGCATCTACAAACATTTGTGAATGAATGGGTCACTCAGCTGGTACTCCGTTAATTCCAGCTTGGTACAGTGACAGAATGCCACTTGTGCAGCAAGTCTAGTCATGGAGTTTCCTCGCTACAAAACTTTACACAGTCAACTGTTAATGGTATTATAACAAAGTGTAAGCAATTAGGAACGACATCAACTCAGTCACAAAATAGTAGGCCAAGTAAAATCACAGAGCGGAGGCGCATAGTGCACAGAGGTCGCCAACTTCCTGTAGAGTCATGGAGTTATTCACTAAAGACTCCAAACTTCGCTGTAACGCGGTTCACCTTTCGCGGCCTCGTTGTTTTGCAGATTTGTTTGTGCAATTTTGCACGCTTTTCTTTTTCTTTAAACAGCGCATTGTGTTCTGCATCCTGATTGGCTGGAGACCATTGTCGATCAGTATTGTGCCGTGCCGTACAGAATGCATTCAGCTTGTTGAATTGACATAAATCTTCGATCGCTAGCAGTGTGACTCTGAAATGCTGTACTTTATGTTTGTACGTTTTCTCCCCAACAAACAACAATGTCGACGAAACGTTTTGCACCGTCAAACCCAAATGGAAAAGATATTTATAAATCTTATAAAGCTTGTATCTGTCTTGTGTGAAACTTGTATGAAAAGCATACAAGAGTAAAAACAGATATAATATCCCTTGAAAAATTATATAAATGAAACTTGTATGTTTTGGATACTTACTAAATATATGAAAGTAATGAGAAAGTGGCCACTTTCATGAGTAAATCATGTAAGTTTTTACTATTTCTTTTCCATATGGGAAGGCACCTGCAGTAGCACCCAAAAGGCAGAGGAAGATGCTAACCATCGCACAAAAAGTTGGACTTTGGACATAAATGAAGTAAATGAAGGTAGAAGATACTGTATTTTTGGGGCCATAAGACACACCAGATTATAAGGCGCATTAAGCAGACACAGCAGCAAGTTGAGGAGAAATTTTGAATGGTGCTTCTTCCCTGTGATTGTCTTTATGCCACGGCCACATTAAAATTTGAATTTTGATGTAATGCAGTCCAGCAGAGACAGACCAGAGAGAACTCCATTTGAATCCACCAATTAGAAGCATTTTATTCCTGATTTAATATGTTCTCAATGAAGGACCCTGGAATAACTTTGCCCGGTAAGGACATCCAGTCAAAAACTTGATAAAAAGGGCTAAAGCAGTAAGTTTGTGTGCGCGTGTCTAACACTAAAAATAACAATGAAATTAGTTCCTTCACTTCTGTTTTAACTCGAGAAGAGTGAAATCAACAATGGAGTGAACAGGAGAGGTGGAAGGAACTTTTGATAGTTATAGCCTCCCATTTTAAATTCTGTAAGTCACTATGTTTTAGAAAGGTCATTGTGTGGAAGCACAGAAAAATGTATGGGCAGAAATCTGTGCCATCAGAAACTGAAGTTGAATAAGTTAAATTTGAATTGCTCGGATCAAATCTGAATTGTAACTTGAATAAATGTTTTTAAAAACTGAATTTGAATTAGCCCAATTTGAAATTCAATTTATTGGTTTGAAAATGATCACTAAATCGATCACTAAATTGAATTTTATATTTTGAAATTGAATTCATTTGCTTTGAAACTGCATTTTATCCTTTAAAAATTCAGCTCTCGAATAATTTCAGATTCACTTCTCACCATTCAGTTTCAGTTCTACAGTTCAGCTTTTTGGGACTTAAATCCGGTTAGAGTGTGATTAGTGCAGATTAATAGAACTACGTTTTACTAGCGGACCGAAAGTGTTACTGACGGGAATCTACAGCGTCTTGAGCTGAATTAAGACTTCAGAAGTCATTCGTCATGTCGAATGACTAGCGGATAAACTCTCAGGTTGGTAATAAATGTATTACATGTATAAGAACAAGTGTCATGTTAACAAATGATAGCCGTACAGTAACTGTTATGCTTATTGTAGCTGTTAGCTCAAAACGCTAATTTAGCATAGTTTGCTCTGGATTCAGTTTCGACAAACAAATATGATCGACTGTTTCTAGTAGAATTCCAAAGTTGTCATCTTGGACCCTCTCAGAGTGCCCCTCTGTATGCTTGCAGAGACTACAGTAGGGAAACATGCAAAACGGTGTCCAAACCTTTGTATTTTAGCTTTATTTATGCCTTACACAGCATCCCAACTCTTTAGCTAACTTAATAACTTTAGCTAAAGTGAATAGTGACGATAACACATGCACTGTGGGGGGAGGAGGAGGAAATGCAAACAAAGATGGAGACTGATAGATGTGGTGAGTACTGAGAAGGGAGGGTAAAGTAGATAACAGACAGTCCTGTTGGAAAATTATTCAAGCATACTTAAAGTCTTAAATCTTACAATATAAAGCACCCTGAGCTAACTGTTGTTGTGGTTTGGTACTATATAAATAAAAATACATTTTCATGAAAATCTGTCTGAGAACTTTTAATTTTTCAGCAAGACAATGATCACAAACACACCATTAAATCAAATATGGTCAGCAAAAAAAAAAAAAAAAAAAAGACGAAGTCTGGGACCCGCCTGACAGAGAACAGAACCAAAGGCAGAAACACCCAAAGAAGTCCTTCAAGACGGCTGTCCTATTCCCAAAGACTGCTTAAAGAGATCAGAAGAAAACTGCCTCAGAGTTCAGGCTGCGTTGAAGAATAAATGTAGTCATACCTGATTTTAATTCAAGCTTGTTAAAATCTGTGTTGCCTTATATACTATATTTACATGTATATTTTCACATTTTTCGATAAATCTGTGCATCTATTTCCAATTTTTCTATCAACGTATAAAGAGAGTGGTGGCTCAAGACTTTTGCATATTACTAGATAAAACAGTGTAGAATAGAACTAGGTTACACAGATTAGTCAAATGTCGAAATCCAGGTGAATACATGTGAATTCTCTTCATAACTGTAGGTCAACAATGAATCATAAAACTCACAATGATTTAGCTTTTGTGAGCATTTTTTTTTTGAGCACAGTGGAGTGTGCAGCCACTCCACTGTGCAGCAATCGTGTGTGTGTGTCTGCGATAGGAAGCATTACAGGAGCACACACACACACGCGCTGATTAAGCACACACACTCTGGTTCACCCCCTCTTAAAAGGAAGTAGTCATAGCTGCATAGGTCAGAGGTTGCTTCTCTGAGGGCCCATGAGGATGTAGTAGTCCATGCATCACAGACCAAAAGGATCTCTTTTCTCACCAAGCCACCAGGAAATGTGGTTCTCCTCTCCTCCAGGGCTTCAGCATACTCAAAGGTGGAAGAGGAGAATAGAAGTGCAGCTGTTAAACAGCACTGCATTACGCTGAATCCTTCCTTTTTATTCTGCTGACTTGTGCACACAGACACTGACAGACTCTTCTGCATATAGGTTAGCAATAACTGGCTGTTGGTCATCTGAAATGTAACATATGTTGCGAGCCTACTGTTGACTTAAAGAAGCCCAGTTGCCATCTGTTTTCTTTAGACCGTTGAGGTAATCACTGGCTGCTCTAAGTTTGTGAAAACATTTCATGTCTCAGCCAAGAGGCTTCTTCAGTTCTAAAAACAAAAGCTGGATAGTCACAGGTGTGGAGAGGTGGTGCGAGTCGTCACATTAGCCATGGGTTGTTACCATCACCTATCATGTGACCTACTGAGGTCACCTGAAGCACTTCAGGAGGGATCTCAAGATTATTGTAGAGTCTTTACCTTACAGTAGAGGACCCAATTTCAGGCAAGCTTTAGCTGTCAGACCGATGCTTCATATTTGACTCTAGAATACTTTTAGATGTATTTTATGAATACGTGTACAGGATTCAACTTAAAACTAGAGCTGGGCGATAGAACGATAACGATATGTATCGCGATATAACTTTTTCTCGATAGAAAAATTAAACTATCGCGATAGACCTCGCCGCTCTTGTCCTCTTTAAAAAAAAAGAAAAAAAAAGAAAAAAAAGAACAGCCAATCCAAATTACGTAGCGCAGAGCCGAACCAATCACAGCCGCAGCGTCACGTCACGTGACTTGTTACGTACAGCACAAGTGCCAAGCCGCACATGTGTATTTGTTTGGGAAGCAGCCAGCGACCGTACCGCCCGGGTAATGGAGGAAATGAGTGTGCCGACTAGAAAAATCAACCGAGCGTGACCGAAGAGAAAACAGATGATGGTTCCAATGCCGGAGAGATTGTCGAACGGAAGAGCCATAGAAGTTCCGTAGTGTGAAGGTATTTCGGCTATTTCAAGTCTGACAAAAAACAGAGTAGCGTGCACTGTAAATTGTGCCGAAAGCAAGTCTGGAAATACAATAAACTGGTGCATGCGCTACGTCCACACGTACCCGGGCATTCTTGAAAACGCAGATTTTTCTATGCATTTGCACCTTTCGTCCACACGTAAACGGCGTTTTTGGTCACTGAAAACGAAGATTTTTGAAAACTCAGTTTTTGCATTTACGTGTGGACCAGAAAAACGGAGAAAACGCAGCGTCAAAGGTGTGCGCACTTTTTGACGTCACACTGTGCGCCACGTTATTGTTTCGGTGAAATGAATTTCTACAATACTGTTAATTCTACTCTCTGCAGTGTTTAAATGCTTACATATACACACAGTTACTGTCCCTCCACACATACGACTCGGTTCTGCTTCTATGCCCCAGCTTTGTTTACTTTTTCCCACCGAGGCTTCTAGACTTCTGATTGGCCAACATTTCTGCACGGTTAGGAATCTAGCGCCACCTGCTGCTTTGGCATGTTCATAGCAGCGTTTTCCTTCATTTCTGACTTTATGTGTGGACGGGATTATTTTTGAAAACGAAAACGGAAAATCTCCGTTTTCAAAAATACCCGTGTACGTGTGGACGTAGCCTCAGTCTCTGACTGGAAGCGCTAATTCGTCATTCGGCTTTTGTCAGACTAAAGTAACTGTTTGAAAAGCTAAGCTATACAACAAGGAGAGATTGAGAATTTCCTTTTAGTTCTCAGTTTATTTGATATTGACAAAAGTTAGTCAGTTTTGTCTGTTCTTCTGTAACACAAACTAAGATTTATTTTTAGAATTAATATTTTGTTTCTAAGTGGAATTGACAATTTAGTCTGTTTCGTTTGTTCTATTTTGAAACTTAAACGCTTTAGCGGCTGCCTTTTGTGCAGTTTGCAATATTTGCCTTTATTTATCTGAAAAAGTCTCATGTTCCTTAAGTACATCTACCCTGTTGAACTTATTATGGGAAATAAATATTTAAAAACAAGCTGCTGATTATTTCACATTTTACTTGTGAGCAACGGCACATTTAAATTTTACAAATATAGTTATTTGGCTTATATCGTGATAGATATCGTTATCGCCTGAAATGAAAAAAACATATCGTGATATGAAAAAATCTTATATCGCCCAGCTCTACTTAAAACTAGGAGAATCTTGACAATAGGGCTGCCACAAACAATTATTTTGATAGTCGACTAGTCACCGATTATTTTTGCGATTAGTCGACTAATCAGATCATCATCCATTGGATGTAAAACGTACAGCTTATTGCACCAGCAGCATCTGCTCTTATATAACTATCATTAGCTTACAGCTTTAAGTGTTTAAGGTCTGTGCTAACTAACAATAAAGACAAGATGATAGTTTATTAAAGTTTAATGAAATTTGCAGATTGTTTCGGTGAAGTTTAATAAACTCCTTGCTATCTAAAATATAACAGGACACCGGAGTAAATTCTCGAGCATCTCACACTTCTGATAATCAGCTGTCTGCTTGACGTTTATTCAGCTGTGTAAAAACTATAACTTTAATCTCAGCCAAACCGATTTACTCAGGAACAAATAAAATACTAAAAAAGCCAAACAATAACATGTTTAAGTTCTCTAAGTGACTTATATATGTTTAACCTGAGTAGCGAAAGACGGCGGTGGGTTTGAAAATGATCTGCCGGGAGTCCGGTGTTCTCACGGCTCTAGTGAGCCTAGCCCCCGGCTCGCTATCGAGCTAGTGGGTAACAGACGTCTCCGAAAACGTCGGAGCGCTTTTGAAAATATGTGGTGTCTTGATAAACTGAGCAGATATTTGAGGTTTCCACAGCTACATTCTCGCCTGAAAATATGTTAAACGTTTATTTTGTGACCCAGAAAGAATAATAAGAGTAACATTAAAACTAACTAGCTGCCGCCATTGTTGGAAACTGAGCTGCGCTATGAATTCTGGGACACAGCTACTTCGTCTTCTTCGGGGTTTAACGGCAGCTGGCATCCTTGTACATGCAGTGCTGCCATCTCCTGTTTCAGTCCGTTATTACACGCTTAAATCCTGCCACTTATTCCTGCATCTTTTGGGATCTTGCAAAGCTTCAAACGACGCGTCGACTATTAAATCAGTCGTCGACGATTTTGATAGTCGATGTAATCGTGACTAGTCGACTAATCGTGGCAGCCCTACTCAACAGTGAGAAATAATAATCAAGCTCCAAGGCATCTTATTTTAGTGCATAATAATACTGACTACATTTTTCGATTCTTTTATTGTGAAGAGTGTCTGTGTAGCATTAATTGGTAACACTGGGTGGAGTAAAAAAAGCTCGACTGATTTCATGGACATGAATTAAGAAAAAGATATTGACTCTAGTAACTGTCGAGCCTGGGATGCTACGATTGCATTAAAATTTGAGTTCCAGGCCTTTTTAAATTTTTGTTCTTGTGTCTACTTGTTCCGTTTTAGTTTCATCTGATTTTTTTATTTGTTTTTTTTCTATTTCATTTGTTTTCTGTTCTTTGGAAATTTTTGATGATTGATTTTTTTTCTTTATCAATTTACTGCAAACATCAGTCATCCCTTCATTATTATTATTGCAAATGATGCATCAGGTCAAACATCTACGTCCAAACGACTCCAATCAGTCTTTGGTACAGTTAATTCAAGCTTTTGCTGCTGACAACCTGAGTGTGTGATTTGGCCTTGTCTTGCTGAAAGGAGAAGTCCCATCTTATCTCAAAGACCTCATAGTCTGAGAGCGCTTCACTCCTGGTTCCTAGAATATTTAGAAGTACAATGGGAGGCAGAGCCTTCAGCTTTCAGGGCCCTTTCTGTGGAGAGACAGACACTAGCTCTCCTTGTAAGATTAGGCTTCAAACTTTCGTTTTTACTACAGCATATAGTTAGGACTGGATCAGGTGACCCTGAATCCTCCCTTAGTTATGCTGCAATAGCTCCAGGCTGCCGGAGTATTTCTTCTTCAGTCACCTCTTTTCACTCACTGCGTGTTACACCTCCCTGCATTTACGGGATAGGGTGCTATAAATTTGCAATTGCATAGCAGTTGCAAACACATTCCTGCAGCCACCCCCTTCACATCATACAGTTTCTATGTATTTCTGAGACCTGTGGAAACCTTTATAGCAGATACCTACTATAGACTCATTGTTCTTTGCCCTGGTGACAAAATCCACGTCCAGGTTCTTCTCCTCACTACAGACCGGCTCATAATCAGCACTCATAATTGTAGGATGCGTCTGCTGCAGGCTGCTTGAGTGCTCACAAGATGATAGGGGGCTAGAATCTGAGGAGGAAATCAGAAATGCATTTAGAGCTTTTTAAAATACAAATCATGTTTCTGCTGAACATTTCACTTTTGATGAATCCTGAAAAAGAAAGTCCTGTTAAATCTGCCTCAGTAAACAATAAGAATACAATGGCGCAGCTCTATTAGTACCACTAATTCAAGTTACTGAATTTTGTAGATTTTTCAAACTGTCTCAGGAAATCTTGCCTTTGTTGTCTCACCGCAGGTTGTGGTATTGCACACCGCTGATTTTGACCTCTATTCTCTGATATTTCACTAAAACTGTTGAAAATGAACATAATGTGATAATCAGCAGTGTTGACACCATCTTTTGAAATGAAACCACTTTCCCAAGAAACTGCTCATATCATTTACACTGAGAAGCATTCAAATAATCCAACCTGTCACGGTGGCTCATCAGCAGACCCTGACATCTGCTTGGTTGCCTTGCTATATCCCTGATAACGGAACGAAGCATCCTGGAGTGCATTTAGAATCAATTGTCTCAATTGTGTAAAGCTTTGAAAGTTACTGTGCTATAAAATACACTTAAGATTTTTTTTAAGGTGCAATCTTCGAATATTTGGTATTGAGGATTCATCAAAGCTAAAGCCCTGAAACCCCCCTACAGACAGACACGTCTCACTGAGTTATATCCTCTGTTTATCCCCCATTTAGGTGATGGTAAGTGGACTGATTCTAATATAGCGGTTTTCTACTCTCCCGGAGCACTCAAAGCACTCAATCCAACATGCCACATTCACCCAAGCACTTTCTTATAAATTTCTTAGTGCTTCCTAGCTAACATTCATACACATTTACACTCCGATAGATGCATCAGAGAGCAACTTGGGGTTAGTATCTTGCCATACAGCCTCGAGGAGCCAGGGTCGAACCACTGACCTTCCAATCAGTAGATGACTTGCTTTACCTCCTGAGCAACAGCCACTCCCATGGGTGATGCTGACACTGTCTTTGGATATCCAAAACAGCGATACCAGGCCTATTCCAGAAAAGGTTCTTAATATTTATTCAACAGTATTCTACACACCAGCCGTCTCTTATAAATTCTCTGAGTCTACTAGAACAAAAAGATGATAAGAAAAATATGTTTTTCTCTTTAATGAGCAATGGTAATTATGAATACATGTATAATGTTTTTAAATATGATATGCAGAGCAGTCTGTTGATCAATAAGTAATATTCAGTTGAATATACTAGTGTTCAGTTCTTTACCACGTTCATAAAGGGCTCTCTGTAGCCCACCAACGTGCTTATACAAATCTATATACATTTCAAAAGAACACCGGTAATTCGATCGATGTTTTTAATCTATGATGTATTTTTATTTCATTATTATGAGCACATCACAGATATATGCACCCCATGTTTGGCTTTTTGAAGAAAGAACTTGAAATTCAAGAAGAGGGTTGCCACTCTCACAGTGCTGTGTTAAACATGGAGCTGGAGTCAAAGTTTTCGGAAACCAGAGACTATTTATGTCCACAATAATGCGTTTTCATTTGGAAACGCATCTTTTTCTCTCCGTTTTGGCCTCCCGTCCATGCTGCGTTTTCACTGATGGAAAACGCAGCATTTTGAAAACGGTGCTTTCGCGTCGCAGTGTGGACAGCGAAAGTGCAAACTTTCCAAAACGATGACACATGTTAGTCATATGATGCAGTCATGTGACCAATCAAACTAAGATAGCGGAGGGCATTATACAGCAGTTGTTTTGTTTGCTCTCAGGTTTGACAGCCCTATTAAAGATTAACATCAGTCTGTACGCGCTCCTGAGAGCTTTTCTTCAAATTCTTTAACTCTCACTCGCTTTTGCAACTTTGTACTTTTGTGTTACTCGCAGCAACAACTCCAGCTCATTGTTGGTCCATTTAAAAAAAAACTCGGTGCTTTTCCTTGACATTTTGCCGCGACGTTTCAACGAGCTGGAAAGTAAATTAACGGCAGACAGAAATGAGGCAGGCCGAATCTTCTTCGTTTCACGCATGCGCAGGACTGGAACGTGAGCATTTTCAGACGTTTCAATGTGGACGCACAACTCTGAAAATGACTGAAAACCCTAGTGATGTACCTCATCTAAAAGTATTCTGAAGTACTCTCTCTGACAGAAATATAAAGAACCTCGTGTCTTAAGAGGTTGTGTCCATTTACGGCAAAGAGCGAGGACATACTCTTTGCTATGGACGTACGTATTAGGGAGTTTTCCCTCTTTGTCAGTTTCTATTAGCGAAAATTTACTAATACTGATACAATAAGATATAAGTGGCAGAATGCCGAGCCATTTCAAAATGACCACCTTTCTACAATTCTGTATAAAACACGCGTACTTCAAAACCCAGTTAGTTCAAAATTTGTTTGTTTTATTAAGGATTTAACTTTTTTTTTTTTTTAACTTTCCTTGACCTTACCTGGCCTGCCCACACAGACACACCTCGAGTAATGTGTGCAGTAACCATAAGAGAACAAATATTGCCTGTTTATACTCAGGAGCCTGAAATGCCAGAGGTGAAACTGGTGTTGCTTGTATGGCATGGTGGATTGGTCATTGTGTGCTACATCAGGAATTCCTGAGCAGTGTATACCACACGCGTGCAGCTTCACATCAACAGCTTTCTTTGGAAATTTCTATAATTAAAATGTTAAAATTAAATGCATATTTTTATGTTAATATGTGGAAATACATTTGTTACATTACATTCATTTACTGCACAAAACAGTGTTGAAATCTACATTTTTGAGAACATCTCATTCAGTGAGGATGAAAACAATGTGCTCCTCGAGATTGACATTAAACTTTTTGATGCGGTCTGTTCTGGTTCACAGATTTCACACAACCTAATTGAACCTACCAATAAGCTGTGACATGCCACAGCACTCTACCCGACCTCACAGACAAAAGGAAAGATCAACAGGTGAGCCCAGTGCAGCCTTCAGTAGCTGAAGATCCAGGCAGTTTTCTCAGGAGCTAACAGGGACCAAGACAAAGTAGGACACTGTGTCAACGCAACGTTGTGTATGTGGTCACGCTCTGGTCCGTAGAAACATGCAAAGCAAGTATTCAGTGATTTAGCCCCAGAGGACCTGCGGGCTAAATCAGAGAAGCCATTCAAATGAAAATGGCACGTTGTTTATTAGCTCTACTACAAAATCTGAACTAGCCGTTTAAAGGTCAAGGCTGGTAAAGTAATAGGAGTTCACTTCGGTACTAGCAGGCCTGCGTGCAAGTTAAATGGGCATCAAGTCTACGGCACTCAAAGCCATCAGCATCTTAATGTAGCAACATGATTAGAGACTATGGCGCAGCACTACAGCCCCATCGACTCTGTATCAGTGCGCCTATGTGCCCAGCTACAGCCACAATACAGCGAAAGCTACTGAAATGGCTTAAAGGTCTTCCCCGGATGACAAAAATAGAGCTTTATTTCATCATCATCAAACTCATTCCAGCGAAAATGTTAAACCTCTTACCGAGCTCCAATGCGCTATCATTTTGGTCCAAGCTATCCGCCCGCTTCCTCTGACGGTCCATCGGAAATATGAAGGCGCTCAGGGTTCCACAGATACCCTACCAAATCTACAGAAACATGGCCCTCTGCTGCATCATCTATTCCTCACAGCCGCCCGCGCTGTTGCATGGAAACGCTGGACGGAGAGCTGCCACCTACCGATCCTTTGGACAGCTCGGAGACTAAAAGCAACTGTTTCCAAAGAAACTGCACCAGAGACGCGACTGTGTGACTGCGATGAAAAGTGGAGGTCCTTCAGAATTTAATTAGCCCCGTCTACATGAAATGTGTCAAAATGACCATGCCCGTGTGTGTGAACACGTCTTTTGGATACAAACAGCACAGCATTAACGCGCGGGCGCTCAGCGAAAGATCGTGCTGAAAAAAAGCCCCACAAGCATGTTGCATTCATTTCCATGATAAAAACAGGGAAACGTTTCACTCGCGGTTGGGAATCGTAAATATCTCCGAAAAGGAAAAGCTTCATTAACATACATTATTAGTAGCAGTAATATATATAATAATCAACAATCATATGACCCCCTATGAGCAAGCTGTTTGGCAACAGTGGGAAGGATAAACTCCCTTTTAAGAGGACGAAACCTCGGGCAGAACCAGTCTCAAGGAGGGGAGAGGAGGAGGAGGACATTTACATGTCATTTACAAGCTGAGAGGGCGTGTACAAGACATGACTGTTCATTTAAAAGCACAAGACAAGTACTAATTAAATATGAACGTTGATTTATGGCAGTGAGACGGTCATTTATAAGACAGCTAAGCAGGTGAGATTCAAGATTTCTATTTGCATTTTGCGCACAGGACCAACAGTCCATGCACATTGGAATTCTTGTGCAGAGGTCAAGTTACATCCATGCTGTCATTACATTAAAAGACAGCATGTGGACATAGAAACCCGACCTTGTCCCACAGCCCTCCATTTTGGTGGATGTAAGATTAGAGATCTGCTGTACAAACAGCTGTGATGACAAATATTTAAAATGTGCACTAGCAAATTAGTAAAGGAATGCAATGGGAGCTCAGGAATTGCTTCAACTGTAGAGCTTATGATTTCCTGTCAGATGTGAATGCCGCATTTTTGTCGAGCCTGAGCATCACTGAGTCAACTGGTGCCGCCTACTCGAGCTGGGGTCTTTTCCAGTGGGTGCGAGGTGAGCGTAAAATGGCAATCAGGAACAGACTGATCCAAGCCCGCAGAAAGCAGCTATGGACGTCTATAAACGCCGCCGCAGTCTGAGATATCGGTCTGCTCTAAAGAACTCTGTCAGTTTAGGACATTTTCTACCCAGACCAGAAAGAAATGCTTCTTCTCTCCATGTTAGACTGCAGTGTGTCTGCTCTCTGTGCCCACAGGGGGAATGCTCGCCAGCCTTCAGTGTGACTGTCACACTGTGACACCTTCTGGAGAGTTAATCGCGAATATTGAGGTCTAAACTCTCGGAGACTGGAAACGACGCGAATGAACCGCGACCGATCCATTTTGTAATTCATGAAGCAAACAACTGTAAGCGCGTCTCCTTCCGCGGGCCAGCACAAACACGACTCTCGAAGATTTAAATGAACGCGCATAGGCAAACGCGTATCGCGTCGTTTGACGCAAAACAGACAATAAATGCATGTTTTTAAAGTCAATCAAAGAGAGAGAGATCAGCTATCACACACCATATAGACAAATGACATAAAAACAAACAGGCTGAGCTGCATTCTGCAAAAAGCATAAAGAAAGCAGGAGACAGCAAGTGCAACTTTCCTACCAGTTTAAAGGAAAACTGTCTCGTTGATAGTAATGAATATTTACCTGTTTTTCCGGAGTTGCAGAGCAAAGTTTAGTAGAAGGTAAATGCAAGTACTGACAAGCTAATACTTCCCTCTCACCTGTACAGAGAGGGTGGAGGAGGAAGTGCCTCTGGTCTTCTCAGGTAAAGACTCTCCTCCCACAACAATTAAGTAATTGGTGGGTTGTGTGATGTGGCACTGTACAAGCATGGGACTGAATGGTGTGAAGCCCACAGAGTACATATCCAAAAGCAAATAAAACATGCATGCTGTGACTGTCAGGCTGATAGATGTGATAGCATGAATTTCTTTATTAAGGATGGATGGACAGAGGCAAGGCAATATCACAAATGCAGACAGGGAGGCAACTCAGAAACAGTCATTCCCATACAGGCATGTTCAGACTTGCAGTAGACTCCTGGTAGTTTTCCAGTTCTGAAACACACACACACATCCTCTGAAGTCATGTTTAAGGACAGAGCAAATTTTTTAAAGAACAGACAAACTGCATATATGTAGGAAACTGTCTTGTTTTGTTGACAGCAACCAGGCAATGTACAATGCGTTGCAGAGAAAAACGAACAACAATCGGGAACCCTTCTTAAATGTTTTCCTACCAAATGTTTCAGCAGCATGTGTATTTCCCTATTCAAAGTGCAACTTTGTGTGCAGAGGTTTCCTGTTTAGAAAAGGAAGAGCTAGTAGTAAAAAATCCACTAAAAAATGAATGCATGTCTTGTGCATTGCTGGTCTAGAACAAGTGATCTAGATCCTTTTCTGTGGGTCCAAACCATGCAAAG
Organism: Maylandia zebra; assembly: GCF_041146795.1. Classification (NCBI taxonomy): domain Eukaryota; kingdom Metazoa; phylum Chordata; class Actinopteri; order Cichliformes; family Cichlidae; genus Maylandia; species Maylandia zebra. The sequence continues at coordinate 45,109,864 of NC_135167.1, forward strand.
ATAGTGTCCTGTTACTCCATCCTGATCGTAATACCTCATACTGACTATAGAACGGGTGTGGTGCATCACTAAAGATAGCTTTGTCTTAAGCAGTGTGGACAAGCATTATCATATTATTTGCCATTCTAAACCATGCACTTTATCCTGTCGTATTTCCATCTATTCTACGTTTAGTCCTTCGACCTCCTGCTTCCTTTAATGGGAACAACAACAAATGCAGTTGTAGTAGCAGTATTAGCAGCAAAAGTAGAAAAAGCAGCAGCAGTAACAGCAGTTGCAATAATTACAGAAACACCTTATGAATGGTTGAACTGTAAACTTTTGCCCCTACAAAATAAAAGCACATTCAGTTTACTATTTGCAAAGAGCTGCAGTGGGAGGAGCAGATGTGGTGGTGTGGAATTTTACATCTACTCGCTGTCAAGAGGAAGCTCTTTCATCTGTAGAGCAGAACTGGGTGCCGCTGCTTACGTGCATACATCAGGACTAAATGCACATATGCATGCAAATTCATGTATACACTGTTGGTGAATGCACAGTTCCTTAATGCAACAGTGAAAGCAATCAAACCTGACCTGTGTGGGGTATAGCCTGATGTCAGACTATAGCATCTGTGCTTTTAACCCTACAACAGCTGCTTCAAATCAAACCAGGGACTGCTGTTTGCAAAGAATTTGCCACATTTTCATCATGACTGTCAGTATGGACACTGGTGGTGAAACTCAAGCCTTCACAGTGGTAATTTCAGAACAGGCTATGCTAGAAGGGAAAAGAGGTGTGCATTTTAATGAGCTTAGTCTACCTACTGTGTTTCTCAATAATAAAAAGACTTTCGTTGCCCTGGGTGTTGCTTTAAAGAGCCCACACCCAAGTTTTTCTTAAGACTTCTCTGGGGAGACACCACTGCAGTCATGGTGGATGGTTGCAGTTTCTTCATTCAACCATCCCCCAGTGTGTAGTCCATGTATGTTAAATATGTCTGTTTTTGTTGGCTTATTTTGGGGTTTCTGGTTATTATTGTCCCTGTCCCTGTGTGTTAGCCCTGTAACAGACTGGCGACCTGTCCAGGGTGTACCCCGCCTCTCGCCCTATGACAGCTGGGATAGGCTCCAGCGCCCCCCGCGACCCTGAAAAAGGATAAGCGGAAGCGAATGGCTGGATGGATGGTTATTATTGACCATTCGAAATTAGTTTTGTTGCTATGACAATTAGTTCTCGTTATTATTGTAAATGGAGTTTTGTTTTCATGATTATTTTAGCATTTCTGGGTTCTGTTAGAACTGTCATTTTGTTTTCAGTTTACTCATGCTGGTATTGGGCTAGTTTCTACAGTGCGTTGATGCCAAGTCCCTATTATTTTTAGTTGCTTTCTGTTTTATTTTGGTACTTCCTTTTGTCTTGTCATGTGTGAAATTGGTCCCAAAATCAGGACTCATAACACAAAGGGATAAACAAAAAGAAGGAGCTTTATTGCTATGAAAAATTCAAACAATACAAACAAAACGAAACCTAAACTAGAACCTAGGAACAGTAAACTAAGAAACTGGGAACTAGAAACTAGGAGCAGGGAGTAGCAATAAGGGACACACAGCAATAAGGGACAACACGACAGAGGACTTCAAAACACAGGATCACGAGAGAACAGGAAACAGGAGGGAAAACATCTTGAAATCTAAGGAGCGTGAAAAGAAAAGTGTCTGGGCTTCTTTAGTTTCCTTGAAGACGTTTCAGTTCTTCAGAACTGAAAAAGCTTCTCAGATGAGAGGGGAAATATCTTTAACCGCCTAACACCCAAACTCTTCCATGACATTCATCTAAATTTCTCTTTGATATTTGGACTGATTGGCACCTGATGAATGTAAAAACAAAGAATTACCAGATTTTTTTTTTTTTACATAATTTTTGTTTCTGAGAAAAATGAGATCCACATATGAGGATATTTGTTTAAAATTTCAATAGAACAGTGGCAGTTTAATGTCCTCGTAAGTGGATATCAGGCCCTTGTAGAGCAAAACGTAATACAGCGTGTTAGGAAGGAAGGAAGGCTCAGGGCTTAAGTAATCAGCATCATGAGCTCATCCGATTAGAATAAGAATAAGCAGTCATCTAATCATTCACAGGGTTCTCCTTTTATTCTCCAAATCAATAAAGCAAAGAAGGAAGGAAAGACACACATGGACTGCCAATGCTGAAAGAAAACAGATTTAAGTTACTCATTACCTTAAACAATACATAAAATAAAACCCCCCCCAAACAGAACCTCACCTCTGCTGGGGCCCCGTGTGGGAGTGAAGAAAGAGTGAGCCAAAAGTGAATGCAGTCCTTATATAATGTGTGACAGGTGAGTGCAATTAAGGACAAGCACCACACCCAATCAAAGGGGAGAGAAGTAAACAAGGTGCATCTGGTGAAGTGAGTGGGTGTGCTGGGATGTGCTAAAACGTGGGTCTTTACAACACAGTGGAACCCCGGCTTACGAAGACCCCGTTTAACGAAAAATTAAAGTTACAAAGGCACTTAAAAGCAATATGTCTGCCCGAGGTACGGCAAAATGCCCGCGTAACGAAATAGAAAAAATAGAAAATTAGAAAAAATGAAATGAAATTCCATGTTATGTACATGCACATGTACGTATGTATGCATGCATACGTATGCTTTCTTCAACCTCCGCCACCTCCACCAAGAACTTCGTCTTCAGCCAGCATCGCCTCACTCAAAAGGCGATGGAAAAAGGTGCTTCGACTTACGAAAATTTTGACTTACGACAGACCGTCTTGAACGAATTCATTTCGTAAGTCGGGGTTCCACTGTATTTTGGTGTAGACAACCCAAAATCTGATGTCCACATATGTGGACATCAGGTCCTAGGAGGTTAAGGAAACTAGAGATGGCACGATACCACTTTTTTATGTCCGATACCGATATCATAAATTTGGATATCTGCCGATACCGATATGAATCCGATATAGTGTTTTTTAATCAACAAAACTGTTTTTTAAATATCTTGCTGCATTTTGTATAAGTTCATACTCAAGTTTAAAACAACAACTACACTAAAGCTATTCTGTTATACCTGTATGCAAAAAAGAATATTTCATAGTTCAGCAATACTGATCAATCTAATAAACTTAAACCTACACCATCCTCCCTATTCTGGTATTTTAAAGAGTACTTAGCGTAAATATTAAGCAACCTAACTAATAGGGTTCCAACTCCCAGCAACAACAAAAATAAATAAATAAAAAATAGGGAACCACCCCTCACGCTCCACCTCATGATGCTTAATCGACGTAATCAACTTTAATTTGATGCAGTGTGAAAAAAAATGCACAGAAATCAATTATTTTTCAAGAAATATTAAATAGATTCAACATCTTTCTTCAACAAAATTGCAGACTGCACAGATGGTACCTTCCCAAAGGAAAAAGTACTATAGCTTACTAGGTTATAATAGACTTAATAGTTACTATATGCAGTAATGGACTTCTATTCATTTTACATCAAATTTAAACTTTGGGTGTCAGATAATTATTTATTAAAAGCTAGATATTTTAAATGAGAATAAGAAAGAAAAGTATGTCTTTGTGCCCCCTTTTCTCTGTTAATGCCCTATCGGCCCCCCTGGCTAAACTTTGCTAGATCCGCCCCTGCACAGTTACCAGCGTCAGCTACGTAGAAAAAGATCCTCGAGTAGAAAGTAATATTAAATACATTCTAACAACAGCTGATCAAGCTTAAACGTGCTGCTGTTGTTCAGCCGCTGGTTTCCTCTTTCTGCTGCAAAGTGGGCCAAAAACAAACAAGAGAGACGGACTCGCGACAGAAAAGCCGATCAGCTGATCATTAAGCAGTTTCATGATTGAAGTAGCAGCAAGAAGAGGCAGTCGCTCCATATATCGCTTGTTAAGCTTAACGCAGGAATGCTTTACATTCAGAGATGGACTTACACACTTGCTTTACTTCTCTCGGGGATAACTTTGTCGGAGATGAAATGCCGGGTTGCTAGCGAAGCTCCACATGCTATCCAGACCACCGACAGGTCCCGCATGCCACAGCCGCTCTATCACGTGATGCATACTGCTCCGACGTGCTAACGTTCTGAGGTGAGTTACGGCGTGTTGCAAGTTTTGTGAGGTGCTTTCGTGATATTTAATGGATCGGATTACATTTTTTATTTTTCTCCGATATCCGATCCAGTAATTTAGGTCAGTATCAGACCGATACCGATACGTAATATCGGATCGGTCCATCTCTAAAGGAAACTTAAAGAAATTCAGACACTTTTCTTTCCAAGCTTCTTAGACAATGACCTGGATGACTGGGAACCTTCACAGACACATCTTGAAGTAATCAGACACAATTGGGCAGGGAGGAAGCAAAACTGAACACAGGACGAGAGGCTTTCAAAATAAAACAAGAAACACACTGAGATGCAGACTAAAAGATAAAATCTTGACACTGGGACTTGGGGGAGAGAGACATGGGAACAATCAGACTGAGGAGACGGAGAGGGCGAGAGACACGACAGGCTGGGAGAACACAGACCAAGAGAGCCAGAATATGTGTTAATCTGTGTTATACAGATTACATGAACAAGAACCTAAGAGCTAGAAATATAACACAAATTCAACTCATTTTAATTAAACTAGAAAACACACACTGGGCCACAGACCCAGGGCTAAGCCCATTTACGGTTACTTTCCCCTTGTCTTTTTAGCTGGATTCTGATCAGCTGTGGCTCACTTTCAGAGCTGATCCCAAAAGCTTCATCTGGACGTAACGTTTTCAGTGGGAGAAACATTTCGTCACTCATCCAGAGTCGGCTGACTGCAGGTTTCCCCAACCTTATAAACCTGGGGTATCAAGCATAAATGAGCTGTTGGCCACTGTTGCCACTGTCACCTCAGTGGAGAGCCACTTTAGTGTTGTTCAAGTAGTACAAAAAAAATCAAACAAACAAGAAAACACCCAGAAATATATCCAAAAATGTAACATTTTGTTTGTTTTTTAGACAAAACTGAAAATGTGAGTGCAGATCTTTTGTGTTTTCCTCACTCTTAACTGACTGAAGCCTTTCATTGAACTACCAGAACCACTACCACATTAGCACAACTTCACAACTTCAAGGGCCAAATTGCATTATATTTATTTTAGTGCTGTCAGCGTTAATCTGAAAAAAATGTTGTTAACGTGGCAAATCTCCGTTAGCGAGTTAACGCGGATCATCCCATGGTTGGGGCTGGACGGTGCTAAGGTGCTAACGTGTTGACGCCGTGCCCCACGCGCAGGGCGATCCGTGTTAACTCGCTAACAGAGATTTGCTGCGTTAATGCGATTATGGCGTTAACGTCATTTTAATGAGATTAACACTGACAGCACTAATTTCTTTACGTAAATATACAGGCCGTAAGTAGGGGTGACGTGGGCCGCAAGTGGCCCCCAGGCCGCAAGTTTGAACCCCTGTGTTATAAACAGTACATTTGTATAACGACTGAAACGACCACCACTGGTGAAGAATGGGCTGTGATGGGAGTTTTTTGATCATTAATATGCAAATTGTCATGACCACTGATCAGCAACCACTGACCAATGGCCATGAGTCCCATTCACAGAGAGTTGGGGAATGGCTGCAATCACAGCATTGTAAGATGGTGACAGATGTACCCTTAGGCCCCTCCTCCATTCAGAGATGGTCTTTCCCTTTTCACGTAAATGGCCTCCTTGACTCCGCCCTCAAACCAGCGTTCCTGCTTGTCCAGGATGTTACATCCTCATCATTGAAAGAGTCTAAGTATTTCAGAGGCTTAGTAAATATCACTATAAATATAAGTTAGACGAGCCTGATAAAATCTATCTTATCCCTTTAGTAATTATTTGAGTTTGATAAGTTGAAATAAATGTCTAAAATGTTAACATATATGTTTGTGTTAAATTAAGGTTGTTATCTCAGACAAAAAATTCAGTATGTGCTTCACAGAATACCTTCTTTGCATGTGCTTAATATTTTTGTTTAAAATTGAATCAAAATATTTGAGAAATAGGTATCTATACTCATCAGTATCTTGGACTAAAATCATAAACAAGTAAAACACGATAACGTAGAGTAATTGAGTACCATGAGCCTTTTTCCTTGTTTTGTTCATTTTGTTTTTTAAATACTCTGAGCGTTTGTGTTTGCTCTCCTGGTTTGACATTCATCCTGCAAGTATGTGAGGCTTTGAGCTAAAAGGGGAGAGGCTCTTGTCTTTTTAGTGCTTGTTTATTTCAAGTTATCGCCATGTTTATGAGAATAAATTTTTTATTTGGAAAGATGTTTAAGATGTGGTCGTTTTTCATGCATGTATTATGAAACACACAACTACATATTAGTTTGGTTTTGTAGCCTTAAACTACCAGTGAAATACAATAACATTCATGTTTGAATGTCAGGGGGCGATCGTGGCTCAGGAGTTGGCAGGTACTCTTGTAATCGGAAGGTTGCCGGTTCGAGCCCCGGCACAGTCTCAGTCGCCTGGCCTGCTCTGTCAGTGCCCCCCAGGGCAGCTGTGGCTGCAACGTAGCTGCCGTCACCAGTGTGTGTGAGTGGGTGGATGACTGGATGTAGTGTAAAGCACTTTGGGGTCCATAGGGACTGAGTAAAGCGACATACAAATACTATTTATTAGTACAATTTTGATCACGTTCAGTTTACAATATTAAGCAAATGGAACAAAAGTTTGGATTAACTGACATCTATATTTCAGTTACATGACCAAGCATGTCAGTGTTATTTACTCAATTTTTTCATGTTTCTGTAACAACTACAATTATTCATTTCAACTTAATATGTTCAAGCTTTAGTTCAAGCTTTAGTTATGCAATTGATCAAGTATATTGAACAGATTTGACTGGTTTCCAATCTACTCAATATTTTTAAGTGTAAAGGCGTTGCCTCAAAAATGTTAAGTAAATATCAGTTTTCGTTTTTAGAGCGCACTGGTCTGTAGGTGTCCATCTGCGCTTGCGCTTGGTGATTTAAAAAATGTTTTTATGCTTCATTTAAATTTGCTGCTAAGTCTATTTTCATTGTTTCTGTCCATACAGGGCGCTGCTCTTGTGACCAGCAGGTTGTCTGTCAGTGTCAGTTTGTTTCATTGACCATTTTACACTGTTGCAATGGCAGCTACCAGAACACACCAAGAATGCCTGTTCAATCTGTCACATTAAAAATACTTTTTTCTGTGACAAACAGAAGTGATTTTAATGTCTCCTTTACTAGGCTGTGGAACAGTAAGCTTTAACGTTGTGTTGACAAGCCATTATATTAGGTACGCCTGTTAAGCATTCAGCTGCCATTAACAAAAATATATACAGCAACTGTAGAGTTAGGCATGCAGACCTGGATAAGACAATGTGCTGAAGTTGAAAACGAGCATTAGAGTGGGGAAAAGTGATTTAAATGACTCTAAATGTCATGAAACATACCGGGCAGAACGCACGGAGGCACAGAGTTGCGGTGAAACAATTTATTTACAGTGAAGGGGATGCATTTTCAGGGACAGTGTATATACAATAAAATGTGAACGCGGAGCCGGGACATGCGGGTGAGGAGATGCACACTGGCACTCGATCTGAGGAGAGAGGAACAGGAGAATTAGGAGGGTCTTGCCCGAAACCGAGAAAACTATAAAAGAGACTTTACCGAGAGTTGGAGAACTTACTTAGTACTGTTTGCCAAAAACCTCCGAAAGGGAAACAAACCAAACGAGGCGATCCGGAGAAAAAGGGAGACAAAAATCCTGGTGAGGAAACAAAACTTCGTACAGTCACCAGCGAAAATAATCCACAGGTTCCAGTAGTGGTGTGCGGATCGATATTGAAATCTCAGTTCCTCCGATACCAGCAATTTATGTTCTAGAATTGATTCTCACATTAAAATATCGATATTTTAGTACTCTGGGGTAAATTTGTAGTTTTTCATTAACGGGAACACAGTGGAAAGAAACTACATCATTGGGATCGTCTAAATTTGAAGGAACTACTTCCTCTTACGCCTTTCATAGACATAAATGTGTCGCAGCCCCTGGCGTGGGCACTCACAACAATGGCTGAGCGTAAACAGAGTCATGTGCGGTCATATTTTACCTCCACAAACAGCCCAGACGCGGTTTGTGATACATGTGGAAAGACAGTGAGGTGTTGTGGCAACACCACTGACCTCGTCAAACACCTCAGAGTAAATCATATCACAGAGTATGATGAGCTTATGTTGAGACGAACTGAAGAGGAGGAGAGGGACGGGTGCTGCTGGGGCGAGACAGACGTCTCTCGTCCTTTAGTGCTGCAGGTCTCGATGCATTCTCAATCATCCAGGAAAGTAAATCTGGAAAGTGCTGCAGGCAGGCAACATGCTCAGATAGTGCACAACTTCAGGTTTTTTATTTCTATATGATTATACTGTGTTATTAAGCAATGGGAACAAGTAGTCTGATGTCCTGTAAGGATTATGAAGCTATATTATTATTACAATTACATAATACAATTGTATATTGTATTATGAAATACAATGAAATATAAGTTTTTGTACAGAGCATCGGTATCGGATCAGTATTGTTGATAGGCAGAGCATAATTGTGATTATGACACTTTATCTTTATCATACAAAAATGTTTGCAATTTAAAGAAAAAGAGAAAGGGAGGCTATTACATGTGTGTCTACACTGTATGTGTTCTTCCTGCTGTGGAAAATACATGAACGGACAACTCCAGGCTTCCTTTTTTGTTGTCACCGATATCAGACAACATTGACTGCAGATGACATGTGGCACGCACTAGTTGATATTAGAACTGTACAATTTCCTCTCTGACTTTAATCACACTGTGTGGAACTAAACACACAAAAGAAAAGAAGAGTTCGGACACTTCCCCTGTATGGTGGTGGTTCCCTACGGGATTTATTTAAGTTATGAGATGCTTGTCAGAGAATTATGTGTGACGTCAGTGTAACGGACATCTAGCTTAAACTTTTGTCTTCTTTGTGTCTTGATCTTGCATTTTTCTTTTTGCAATAACATGCAGTCACAACTTATATTAATTCTTTGCTGCCATATTTAGCATCAGTGTGAACAGGACTAAGGTCAAGAAGCCCTCCTCACACCACCATCCTCTGCAGAAATAGCTCTATTAACTATTTCCCATCATCATTCTCTCCACCGCTGTTCCCCAGACTCCTCCAAACACACTCTCTATTTCTTTCTCTCTCCCCCCTCACTCTGTCACTCTCTCTCACACACACACACATACAAACACACAGATAAACTTCCTGTCATGACAAGGCTGAAATTAAAATGGCCTGTTAGTTTAAACCCGTTCACAGCACACGCTGATGTTGGGATATTTTCTCAGTCTTATGCAGATAGAGGCAGTCAGTAGTGCTGGGGTACAACTTGCAAACATTCTGTATGTAGGTTTGTGTGTGTGTGTAAATGGTAAATGAAATTGTCCTCGTGTAGAGCTTTTCTACTGTGCTTTCTACAGCTCGTCTCATCCACACTTTCATACAGGCCTAAGTGTGTGCCTTTCAATCTAACAAACAAAACAAGCTGTTTTTATTGGAGAGCATTAACTTTCATTCATTTCAGATATTTTGTCTTCAGTCATCTTAATAAGATATTGGAACTTGTTACTGTGATTTTATTACTGACTCAGAGTAATGCACAGTGAAAGTGAAATTAGCACATCTAAAAGCTGTTTGCTCAACAATGACAAGCACAAAACAGCTCTGTTAGCTCTCAGGGGGATAGCAGGCAGTGTAACAGAAACTAGCAATGATCCCGTTGAGTCACTTTGTGCTTCATGTTACTTCGGTCAGTTTTTAGTGCTGGAGTATTTCAAGTATAGCTGAAATAACATATAAAACATTATTCTGAAGACACTAAGTTTAAGACCAAATCTTATATCCAGACTGTGGCCTATGATCTGCTCCATTAGAGGGGCTTTTTTATTGGTAGTGCTGTACACTCAATTCTTTGGAATTTCAGGTTGACACAACCACCAGCACTTTATACAGCCTCTGTAGAATTATCCACATATCTCACTTATCTTAACTGCACTACTGTATAGTTCTGTGTAAATAATCATTCTGTACATACGATAATTTTTAATCCTACAACTGTTTACAACCTGCATAGTTCACATTTCTGTATAGCTGTATATCTCAGATTCTGTATAGTTTTTCATATTTATATCCTGTTCATAGCCTGTACATAGCTTGTACTCACTACAGCCTGTACATACTTATAGTTATAGAATATTCACAACATACTTCATACCGTGTACATTATAACATACCATAATAGACCCATTTCTGTAATATACTCACATATCTATATTATTGCTAATCCATCCATCCATCCATTTTCATCCGCTTTGTCCGGGGCCGGGTCGCGGGGGCAGCAGCCTAAGCAAAGAGGCCCAGACCTCCCTCTCCCCAGCCACCTCCTCCAGCTTATCCGGGGGAATACCAAGGCGTTCCCAGGCCAGCCGAGAGATATAATCTCTCCAGCGTGTCCTGGGTCTGCCCCGGGGCCTCCTCCCGGTGGGACATGCCTGGAACACCTCACCCAGGAGGCGCCCAGGGGGCATCCTTGTCAGATGCCCGAACCACCTCAGCTGGCTCCTTTCGATGTGGAGCAGCAGCTGCTCTACTCTGAGCCCCTCCCGGATGGCCGAACTTCTCACCCTATCTCTAAGGGAGAGGCCAGCCACCCTTCGGAGGAAGCTCATTTCTGCCGCTTGTATCCGCGATCTCGTTCTTTCGGTCACTACCCACAGCTCGTGGCCATAGGTGAGGGTAGGGACGTAGATCGACCGTTAAATTGAGAGCTTCGCTTTTACACTCAGCTCCCTCTTCACCACGACGGACCGGTGCAGCGTCCGCATTACTGCAGCCGCAGCACCAATCCGTCTGTCGATCTCCGGCTCCCTTCTCCCATCACTCGCGAACAAGACCCCGAGATACTTGAACTCCTCCACTTGGGGCAGGAACTCATCCCCGACCCGGAGTGGGCACTCCACCCTTTTTCGGCTGAGAACCATGGCCTCAGATTTGGAGGTGCTGATCCTCATTCCCGCTGCTTCACACTCGGCTGCGAACTGCTCCAGTGCGAGCTGGAGGCCCTCACCCGATGAAGCCAACAGAACCACATCATCTGCAAAAATCAGAGATGAGATTCTGAGGCCACCAAAGCGAAAGCCCTCCGCCACTTGGCTGCGCCTAGAAATCCTGTCCATAAAAATTATGAACAGAACCGGAGACAAAGGGCAGCCCTGGCGGAGCCCATCACCCACCGGGAACGAGTCCGACTTATTGCCAGCAATGCGAACCAAACTCTTGCAACGGTTGTATAGGGATCGAATGGCCCGTAGCAATGGGCCAGACACCCCATATTCCCGCAACACCTCCCACAGGACACCCCGAGGGACACGGTCGAATGCCTTCTCCAAGTCCACAAAACACATGTAGACTGGTTGGGCAAACTCCCATGCACCCTCAAGTATCCTGGAGAGGATAAAGAGCTGGTCCAGTGTTCCGCGACCAGGACAAAAACCGCATTGTTCCTCCTGTATCCGAGGTTCGACTAGCGGACGAACTCTCCTTTCCAGCACCCTGGCATAGACTTTCCCAGGGAGGCTGAGGAGTGTGATCCCCCTGTAGTTGGAACACACCCTCCGGTCCCCTTTCTTGAAGATGGGGACCACCACCCCGGTCTGCCAGTCCACAGGTACTGCCCCTGATCTCCACGCAACATTGCAGAGGCGTGTCAACCAGGACAGCCCTACAACGTCCAGAGCCTTAAGGAACTCGGGGCGGACCTCATCAACACCAGGGGCTCTGCCACCAAGGAGTTGTTTAACTGCCTCAGTGACCTCGCCCCCGGAAATTGGCGGGTCATTCCCCTCATCCCCAGACTCTGCTTCCTCCTCGGAAGACGTGTCAGTGGGATTAAGGAGGTCCTCGAAGTATTCCTTCCACCGCCCGACAATTTTCTCAGTCGACGTCAGCAGCGCTCCACCAGCACTATACACAGTGCAGGTAGAGCACCGCTTTCCCCTCCTGAGACGTCTGACGGTTTGCCAGAATCTCTTCGAGGCAGCCCGAAAGTCTTTTTCCATGGCCTCTCCGAACTCCTCCCACACCCGAGTTTTTGCTTCAGCCACTGCCCGAGCCGCATTCCGCTTGGCCTGTCGATACCTGTCGGCTGCCTCCGGAGTCCCACAGGCTAATCAAGCCCGATAGGACTCCTTCTTCAGCCTGGTGGCTCCCTTCACCTCTGGTGTCCACCATTTGGTTCGAGGATTACCACCACGGCAGGCACCAACCACCTTGCGGCCGCAGCTCAATGCAGCAGCTTCGGCAATGGAGACGCTGAACATGGTCCATTTGGACTCAATGTCCCCAGTCTCCCTCGGAATGCTGTTGAAGCTCTGGGGTGTGCGTTGAAGATCTCGCGGACTGGGGCCTCTGCTAGACGTTCCCAGCACACCCTCACTACGCGTTTAGGTGCACCAGGTCTGTCCAGCATCTTCCCCCGCCACCTGATCCAACTCACCACCGGGTAGTGATCAGTTGACAGCTCAGCCCCTCTCTTTACCCGAGTGTCCAGAACATATGGTCGCAGGTCTGCTGATACGATTACAAAATCGATCATCGACCTACGGCCTAGAGCATCCTGGTGCCACGTGCACTTATGGACACTCTTATGTTCGAACAGGGTGTTCGTTATGGCCAAACTGTGATTAGCACAGAAGTCCAATAACAGAGCACCGCTCAGGTTCAGATCAGGGAGGCCGTTCCTCCCAATCACGCCCCTCCAGGTCTCGCTGTCGTTACCCACGTGAGCATTGAAGTCTCCCAGCAGGACAACAGAGTCTCCAGGTGGAGCACCCTCCAGCACCCCCCCCCCCCCCCCCCCCCAGGGACTCTAAGAAGGCTGGGTACTCTGAACTGCCACTCGGCGCATAAGCGCAGATGACAGTCAGGACCCGTTCCCCGACCCTAAGGCGCAGGGAAGAAACCCTCTCGTCCACCGGGAAAAACCCCAACGTACCGGCAGCAAGCCGAGGGGATATTAGCATACCCACCCCAGCCCGCCGCCTCTCACCAGCCCAAGCCATGCATAGAGGTGAGCCCGACTATATCTAGCCGGTATCTCTCAACCTCACGCACTAACTCAGGCTCCTTCCCCACCAGAGAGGTGACATTCCATGTCCCTATTGCCAGTCTTGGCAGCCGGGGGTCAGTCCGCCAGGGCCTCCGCTCCTGGCCGCCACCCGGCACACAATGCACCCGACCCCTATGGCGCCTCCTGCGGGTGGTGGGCCTGCGGGAGGATGGGCCCATGTCTCCTCTTCGGGCTGTGCCCAGCCGGGCCCCATGGACTAAGGCCCGGCCACCAGACGCTCGCCCTCGGGCACCCTCCCCGGGCCTGGCTCCAGGGCGGGGCCCCAGTAACCCTATCCCGGGCAGGGTAAACTGTTCCCTCGATGTCCTTTTCATAAGGGTCTTATGAATCGCTCATTGTCTGGTCCCTCACCCAGGGCCAATTTGCCATGGGAGACCCTACCAGGGGGCAAAAGCCCCCAGACAACATAGCCCCTGGGATCCCTGTGACACACAAACCCCTCCACCACGATAAGGTAGCGATTCAATATATATTGCTAATATATATTGTAATATATCTATATTACTAAAGCACTTCTGGATGGATGCAAACTGCATTTCGTTGCCCTGTACCTGTGCATGTGCAATGACAATAAAGTTGAATTCTATTCTATTCTATTCAAAGTAATTTGTTTGCAACCTCTCAGAACCACCATATTACGGAGAAAATGTTTTCTACATTTTCTGCGGGATTAATTATGCTTTAGAATAGAATAGAATAGAATAGAATAGAATAGAATAGAAGGCACAGAAGAGTGCCTTTCATTTTCTTTATTCCTTCGTCGGCCTCATTTTCTCGGGAGAGCACGCGCTTAAGGATGCAGACAATAGGGATGACATCAGATGCAGATGAGGATGATGCGCTTACCTCCTTTGTTAACTCCTCAAAGGGAGCTAAAGCTCTCAGGACCTTTTCCAGTAACCCCCACTGCTGTGCACTAAGTGTGGCAGGCAGATCATACTCTGCAGAATATGCACACAAGGCTCGCTTCTGTTCTGTGAGGGTCTTGATCATATAATATGTGCTATTCCATCTTGTTCGCACATCTTGTATCAGACGTTTGGGTGACATGTTCAGCTCCATTTGAATGTCCTCCAAATGCGAATATGCCTGTGGTGAGTGTTTGAAGTGACCCACTATTTTTCTGCCCACTGTCACAGCATCACATACACCACGTTGTGCAAGCAGTCCCTCATTCACCACAAGTTGCAAAGTGTGCGCGAAGCATCCCAAACTTGCAACACCTAGCCGGTCCAGTGTTTTGAAAATGACAGTCTTCACTACAAAGCTTTCTTCGTTATGAATTAGCATACACGTTTTTATTGAACATTTGAAGAACTAGCAAAGAACACAGAAACTCTTGTAGAGGACATAAAGTCAGAGATAGAAACGACAAGGGGCAGGTGCATCTAGCACAGGTAGAGCTGCTGCAAAACCCCACAGAGCCCAGCAGCCAGCAACAAATTCTGGATCCTTTGCTTTTAGTTAGCAGTTAGCATTAGCAGCACATCCTGTGTCCAGACTTTTATGCTGCGCACTGTGACTCACAGCAATGGTCCCGGGTCAGCCGTGACTTTGTATTAAACTAATCCTAAAGTAATAATGGTATTTCTAACTGAAACTGTATGACCCTTCAAGGACCTGCAGTTCAAAAAAGCTCCCCTCCGACAGCCAAACCCATCTGTTCTCTGATTGGATTGTTACATTTGTGATTAACATGATGAAAGGAAGAAAAATAGGGTCAAAATTCGTACTTGTAACTTGCAGAGATTCACATGTTTTTTTTTGGCTAAGTCCACACACAAATCTTTTTTACGCACACACAAATTATTTTTACACATACAAATCCTGATTTACAAGTACAAACTATTTATGACCACATTTTGAGCCCATACCAGCAGAGTGAAACTGAAAAATGGTTTGAAACCGAAAAATGGATTGAAACTGAAAAAAGAAATTGTAAGCGAAAACAAAAAAATTACAGTTTCAATTAATTTTTTTTCACTAACCATTTTTTTTTACAGTGTCAATACAAGATTTTTCAGTACATTTATTTTAGTTACAATAATTTTTTTTTGGTTTCATTTCAAGGTGGCATCGTTCTGATCCCATAGTTCCCAAGATTTTTTTGCTAGGCCCCCCTTCCCCTTTGTTTTACAAGAAAAATGTTCGCAGCCCCCCCCCCCCCACGCGCACACACACACACCCTCCAACCACACGCGCCCATATTTTGCTCCATTGCTGTTTATTTCACACCTCAAACATTTAGTAAACAGTTAAGCAAATACAAGTAATCAGCAATAAATTACAGGTAGTAATAAAATAAACTACTAACTTGTTTACGCTGCGTCCGCACCTACACGGGTGATTTTGAACACGCAGCTGTTTCGTCCACGTAAACGGCGTTTCGAATCTCCGAAAACGGAGATTTTTTAAAACTCCTTTTTTGCGTTTCCGTGTGGACGAGGAATACAGAGTTGGTCACGCAGCGTCAAAGGTATATGCCTTTTTCACGTCACGCTGTGGCCACGTTATTGTTTACATGAGATGAATTGCAGAATGATAGAGACGAAATACTGTTAATCTGACTGTCTGCAGGTTTTACACGCAGTTACTGTCCCTCCATTTACAAAGGCAGAGGCGTCACGGTGTCATTATTTTATGTGTTGTTGTTTTTTTCCTGTGTAATAATGTTCAACATTGCATCAATACATTTTTCAAAAAATGCCTCTCTGTGCAACATGGGTTCAAAAACATAAACAGCTGTGGGATCCTGTTTGTCTGTGATTTAAACAGCCCAGCGCTGCTCCTGATGCAGGGAAAACCAACCCTGCAGGGAGACCTACCTCTGCACCTGTGCAGGTGAAGCCAAAGGGAAGATTTGCTTCACCATATTTTCTAGTCTTTGTCTTAGAATGAAGTTGGTTTGGAAACATATTCAGCGACGCTTCATCTCCTGCTTTGCGTTTGTGTGGGCGCCCCGTGCTAGCAGTGTCCAAGCATTTTTTCCCTTTTCATACCGTGCCCCCCCTGCAATGGCCTTGCCCCACACTTTGGGAAGGTCTGTTTTGGGGGAAGCAATAGCTGCAGAGGTGACGAGGGCTGTATCCCAATTCAGGGTCTGCAGCCTTAAAGGCTGCATTTTAAGGCCGATTACATCAATTTGAAGCCCTCAAATGCGTCCTTCATTCCCCTGAATTTTAAGGATGTGGCGGTGTAGACTTTGTGGCCCAACATATCCCAGAATGCATAGCGCGGCGGTGGGTGTGGATAATTTAGCCGGGCAGAAGGGGAGCGGCGGAAGAGTGAACTGTCAAAAGTAAGTACTGAATATTATGTCACTTATTTATCTGCAAATGTTTAATAATGAAGAACATTAAAACATTCCTGTTGGCCACATGTTGGCAAAGTTATGTGACATTAGTGACGTTTGTACTAACTTGGTTTTAAAGCCTTTACTTCAAAATATACGCCGTTCAATAGCTGAGCTTAATCTCACAGAGATTGTGATGATTTTGTGGATAATTAAAGTCAGTCATATATCCACAAACACAACAAGCTGAAAGTCAGTGACGCTGCTCGGTTTGCAGTCCTGAATATCACGGCACAAGCAGGATTCACTGCACTGTTAATGTTAGCTATGTTATATTGCTGCCTCTGCTCGGTGGTGTCGAGCCAAACGGACTTTAACGTGTGTTTGAACGAGCTGGCGGTTCACTCGTTAAGCTGAAAGAAAGATGCTTTAATCACAGCAGTCACACATGTGTCCACTGCACCATCTGGAACTCTTCTTGTTTACACTCGTAATAACACAAACACTAAATCCTCCTTCTCTGGTGCTGTTGTGTAGCAGTGTGTACACCTGAGACTGTCACCTGTCTGTCTGTCCTGCACTCTCTCTCTGTTTCTTTCTCTCTGATTGTGGAATAAAAGTATGAACATGTGTTTATAAGTTACACTTGTGTTTGAATCCTGCAGCTTATCACACATTTGATTTCCATGTGTGACGACTGCAAGTGTCCAGAGTGAGGACAGACTGAGGGACCCACTGCTGCACATCATCTGTGAGGCTTTGCACCCCTGATGATCCACCAGGACAAACTCAGCAGTGTGTGAGGAAGAGGAGGAGGAAGAGCCAGCAGCAGCTGACAGATGGAGAGAATAGACAGACTGTTCCCTGTTTGTGAAGGACTGCTAGGAAAGTTTAACATAACTGTCTGTGCTGAATCAGTCTTATTAGGTAATGTTCAAATAATGTTATCATCCCAGTGTTTCCAGTGTGGGAGAAAGTACTCAGGGCCTTCAAGCTACACACTATGAAAGGCAGCAACAAGTTCAATGTTCAGAAACCTAAAGTATGTATCAGCAGCAGAATGGAGCTAAAATAAATGTTGGTTTCAGTTCTATGAAGCTTTGAGTATTTTGGATCAGTAGCTGCTGTGTTTGTTGCATCATATTGCTGTAACTGTTTATATGCTTTATATATTCTGAGCTAAGTTGATCTATAGTGTTACATCATATTCTATAAGGATGTTATGTGTTTGTAGACTTTCTGCCCAGTTTGACCCATTTAGCAGACGTCAGCCTGTTTAAGGCTCTGATATCTATTCTGTGTGACTTACAGCAGTTATGACATGGTCTGATTTTCTCACCCAATAAAGGAATATTTCATGTATCAGTCTACTCTTCATTCTATCAGAAACAGTTACCACAGCTCGTACATTTGCTTTTTACACATATATGTAAGCATTGAGCCACATTTAGCAATGCCAGCATATTAAAAGAACAATATTTGTCTCTTATATGTAATGCATCTATAGATACACTGTCAAAGATACTCGTCTTTGAGTGAAGATTTAAGGTGATAGGAAATATAAATAAATGCAACTTGAACCTTTGACACAGAGTTCAAGCTCACTGCTGTAATATATCCTGTAATGTACAGGGTGGGGCATTTATATGGATAAACCGTAATAACATGGGAATGGTTGGTGGTATTAAAGTCCTGTTTGTGGCACATTAGTATATGTGAGGGGCAAACTCCTCAAGATGGGTGGTGACCATGGTGGCCATTTAGAAGTCGGCCATCTTGGATACAACTTTTGTTTTTTCAGTAGGAAGAGGGTCATGTGACACATCAAACTTATTGGTAATGTCACAAGAAAAACAATGGTGTGCTTGGTTTCAACATAACTTTATTCTTTCATGAGTTATTTACAAGTTTCTCTTTGTTCACAGCCATTGACATGTCGAACAGGACTTTAATATCACCAACCATTCCCATTTTATTACGGTGTATCCATATAAATGGCCCACCCTGTATATATATCATAATAATCTGACAATAACTATAATATTGGCCATATTATATTTACATTACCAGAGTGAGATGATTTTAGTCTCATGAACAACATGAGCTAATTGTTATTTCCTAACTAATCTTAAATGAGTGTTCAGCACAGAAATGAAGCCCAACAATCATGTTTACAGTCCTGTGGTCTCAGCCTCAGATACTCAAGTAATCAAAGTGATGTCATAAAAAAATGAATGACCAAAAAACCATTTTCTCCTTCATTTCTGTCACACAAAGCTGTATGTAACGTTTCTCGCGGTTAGTATCATGGTTGCTAGGCAACCTGAGCAGCGCGACGAAGGCTACCCATATGGAAAAGATATATATAAATCTTATAAAGTTTGTATCTGTCTTGTGTGAAACTTGTATGAAAAGCATACAAGAGTGAAAACAGATATAAGATCCCTTGAAAAATTCTATAATGAAACTTGTATGTTTTGGATACTTACTAAATATATGAAAGTAATGAGAAAGTGGCCACTTTCACGACTAAATCACATAAGTTTTTACTATTTCTTTTCCATATGGGTAGACCGTCCCATTTCACAAGCCTCTCACTTCCGCGTACTCAGTGCGCGTACTGCACGTACTCCGAAGCATGCGGTCGCTGGATTGGGACACAGCCCAGCTCTTGTGGTTTGTGTGCTTTTGCTGCATTATCCTAAGTTGCACTACATTTGAACTTTTAGGGCCACCGAACAATAAGGTTAAATGTTAAACGGTTTAATGTTAAAGTTAAACATTTAGTGCAGCACTAGAGTAAGCATGATTTTTGGGGGGAATAATATATATAAAATTGAATTTGATGCATAGTGCTGAAGTTTACAAACAAATGAAATGCACACTTTGTTGATATGCCATACAGGACATACATCAGCTACATCAAGAGTCATTGCCCATAGCTCAGAGCTAAATCTGGCCAATACCAATCATCATCTTAGAAAATATAGCCATGGTTAAGTTTGTGGAAAATATTAACTCTGATGTCTACAAGAGTGCACACTAGTATAATGACTGCTTTCTGTGTAACTACTTTGTACATTTTCATTACTGACAGTAGGGAGATCTTTTCACAAATTCTAGATGTATGCATATTCTTGCAACTGAAAGACTACTGAAAAGAACCATTAGAGTGCCCAGATTAGAGTTTTAAGTTTGAAATGTCAAATGAAGCTAAACATTTAGTACTTTTAGTCATGTAATCAACTCTATTCATTAAACTCCAGATCTATTTTCAAAATAGAAAAAAGAAAATGTTTCTACTGCTATCTTTTCAGCTTGATGTGGTTCCAATGCCTCATTCATATATACACACCTTTACTCTTTACATTTGTTCTGTCCCTCTGTGAGTCTTTTTTTTCCATCTTTTTAGTGCAGAAAGTTTTGAAAAGAGGACTTTTGTGTTTGCAGTAGACTCACGTTATACATGAACTGTTGTCACATTTGCAGGGGCCTGTTTTGTCTTGCAAGTATGTTTTTTACTGTGACGCTAATAGCTTATAGAATGGGAAACTACCAGCTCCTCAGGATACACACTGTTTTACTCAGGCCGTTCACTCGGATGTGGCTGATAAAAAACCTGACTGACTGGTTTTAGTTTTGTAGTACACGGTAGTGCTGGGTGTGGTGATGAGTGAGGGCTCAACACTTCATTACACAACTCCACATGTTACTCGCTGACTCGCTGTTCCATCCCTCTGAATAAATATGAGTGCTAGAAAACGTTTCAACATCGCCATCATGTGGAGCTTGCAGGCAGTGTTGGGAAGGTTACTTTTAAAATGTATTCCACTACAGATTACAGATTACATGCCCCAAAATACATTTTGTAATGTATTCCGATACGTTACTCAATGAGAGTAACGTATTCTGAATACTTTGGATTACTTAATATATTATCATGCTTTTTACAACTACATGAATGTAGTATTCATGTGATTTGTTACTATTATTGTAACAAAATACTAAAAATGTTACTATTATTGGTACTATTATTGTCTTTTCCAGGTCTTTAGGCTACTGTCATGGTCCTGGGTGTTTTGGATTAACCCGGGTTCTCGCGGTTTGTCCTGCCCGTGGGTCTGTCTTACATTATAAGAGTGCCTGGGACTTGTAAAGAGTTATTCATCGTGCACTTTGTAAATAAATTCACTGTTCATTATAGGAGTCCTGCATTTGGGTCCTACTTCTCACCTGCAGCTCCACGGTCTGACAGACCTTCACAGAATAATCCAGCCACAAATGGGCCCAGGACTGTGACGTTTTTAGTGACTCACAAAGATGGACAAGTGCACAGTTTTGTGTTTAACTGTCTGTTAGCTTGCCTGAAAGCATTGTGCCCTGTTGAATGAACAACTCTTTTGTTTTTAGTTATAAGGTAGAGTTTTCATATCAAACTGCTCAGAAATAGAATTAAATACATATTAAGATATTGAATTACATGTAAATAGCTGTAGTGGCAAATTTCTGTCCCAAGCTTCGAAAAAATAATTCTTCCACTTCTTAATGTGAGCTGTTCAGATTTATTTCGGACTCGTACATACAAACAAAAGATGTCACGGTCAAAAAACTATTTGCTGCTACAGCGCACATTTCCATTGCCGTCCTGGCTCACTCTAACCTGCTACCCAGAGCGTTCTGCTACCACACATGCGCTGTAATGTTTTCTTACCCGACACAAATTAAACGCGCAGCATTTATTCTCTAACAACATATCATACAAAATTAAACATGTAACATAATAACTGAAACAGTATCAAAAATATTTCTCTATAGATTGGCTCTAACAATAACACAATGCTATCTGAGAAGGTATAGTCTTTAACCCTTTTTAAATATATTCTGTGGGTCAAATATATTTGATCCACATAGCATAAATTTGCCAAATGATAATTATAAATGATTTCAACAAGCTTGTGTGTATTTCAGCTAGATTTCAGCTCAAGTTTTTCTTATTTTGCGAAGCTTTAATTTACAAAGATTTACACTGTGACGTTATGCCTCGATGCATGCTCAATCATCCAGGCAGGGAAATCCCAAAAAGTTGATTCTGTTCATCTGGACGTAGCGTCTTCAATGGGAGAAACATTTTGTCACTTCAGCCTGAAGAATTCACTTGGATGAGTTTTGAAACTTTTCTCCCACTGAAAACACTGCGTCCAGATGAACTGAATCAACTTTTTGATACAGTCCATGCAATACAATAGTATTCAAATATTCATTAAAAATCATCCTTGATAGTTGATGTCAAACTTTCAAAATATTTCTCCTCTAGTCCACTTACTGTAGCTCTGGGCAACGTTTCATCTCTATTGACTGCAATATTCCAGAAAAAATAATATATGGCTTTTGCTCATGTTTGATGCAATACAATGGCATCGTATTCAAAAATTCATTAACAATCATCCTTGATAGTTGAGGTCATACTTTTAACACATTCCTCCTCTGGCCCACCGACTCTACGTCTGGGCCAAGTTTCATCTCAAACTACTTTCATACTCGCAAGAAATTAAAGGACAATTCTGCTCAAATTTACAAAACTTTAAAGGAATGTGATAACATCATGTTACAAATGTATTAAAATCATCTGTGATAGTTGACATGAATTTCTCAACAGATTCCTCTTCTTGGACACCCACACTGTATGTGTGCACAGAAATTAAAGGACTTTTCTGGTCAATTTTCAACATGCTCGATCGATTATATCATCACATGAAAAAATTTAAAATCATCTGAAATTGTTGACATGAAATTGTCAGATGTGCTGGAAAACATTATATTCAAATGATGAAACACCGCAGAACTAGAACGTGAATAACTACATAAAACCAAAGGAAATTATGAACCCACAAAACTCGAAACGCTATTAATTCTCTACAGTACAAATACCTCTTACAGGTTACTCTGGCCCGTTAAAACTAACAGACCCTTAGGGCTGTTTTCCAAGCCACTAAATTTAGCCCAGTTAGTTACTGTAGCAGTCTCATGAGGTGCTATGATTCAGTGACAACTCCAGATATTATTCCACTGCGAACTTTAATCCATCCAAGCACATGTACACATAATGGCCAATGCCAAAAACGTAACCCCCCACGTACTGGATTAGCCAACACAGGTACGGTAGCTCATATGAGACAAATGGTGCAGAGTGATCATTTAACCAAATAATCTACAGTTACCAAGTGCACTGAGCTACAGGGAAGATGCTGCAAAACTACCTGCATTTCAGTTTGCATCAGAGAGGGCAGCCCCAGAGAGCTTTTGAGGCAGGGAAGGGTTACAACTGAGCGAGTCCTCTCATACGTCGGCTTAATCTAAGCTCTGCACTGTTTGCCGGCTAAAACCAATCAGAGATTTGGACTCTTTAAACAGACAGCCAATCCATGTTATACTGGGGTACTCAACACCACTTTCCTGTCTGTCTTGACTTCACTATCCAGTAAAGGCAAAAAAGAGAAATATAGCAGTAGTTGGATCCAAAACTTTGCAGATATTTTGTGTGAGTGCAGAGATGATGCATTTGTGGAGACTTTCATGTCAACTATCAACTATGTCAAGATGACTTTTTTTGTAAGGTTTTGTTTATTAAAATAACCTTGTTGAATGTGAGTAGAAATGTCCTTTAATTTCTCTGGAATCATGCAGCATTTTGTGATGAAGGTTGACACGCATGCAGAAAAGGTAACGAAGAGGAGTCAAATGACATTTTCATGTCAACAATCACAGAGGATTTTTTTGTTATTATTCTTTATGTGATATAATCGATTGAGCATGTTGAATTTGACCATAAAAGACCTTTAATTTCCCCAGAATTATGCAGTGGATTGAGATGAAACTGTGCGTGAAAAACTGATGAAACTAGTGTGGGTGTCCAAGAAAAGGAATCTGTGAGGAATTCAGCTATCACAGATGATTTTTAATAGATTTCTCACAGGACATCATCACATTCCTCTGAAGCTTTTGAATTTGAGGAGACTTGTCCTTTGATTTCTTGGGAGCATGAAAGCAGTTTGGGACGAAGCTTGGCCCAGATAAGAGAAAAAATCTGTTAAAAGTTTAATGTCAACTATCAAGGGTGATTTGTAATGAATTTGTGAATATGATGCAACCAGGCTGTCCCAGTGCAACGCGTGCGCTGGCGTGTGAGTGTGAGCGTGCATTTGTGCGCGCGCGCGATCAGGAACGAACGAGAGCATGCGCTGACATAAAGGCTGGTGTTGAAGCGCAAGATAATTTATAGGGTGGATCAGAAGCGGCTGGCTTCATCGCGGCGCACAAATGACGGCTCACTTTACCGCGGTAGTAAAAAAAACAAAACGCCATCACTAACATCACTTCAAGCGGGCCTTGGGGCAAGTGTCCTGCTTTGACAATGATGGTTCGTACGGAGTATCTGAACTGTGGAAGAACACAAAGTAAAACAGATAAATACTCCTCTGTGGGCAGGTTTCTGGGCGAGTATCTCCATCTGTGGGATTTCTGTGAGGCGTGTCTACGGACTGCTGGTCCCGTCGCTACGATACTTCCGTATCACTTCCGTGTGCTTCTGTTGAAAGGCGGGTTTCCACAGACTAGGTAACCGTGACTTTCTTGGTTGTACGAGGTCAAGTTAGCGTTGAACATTCAAATATCTCAAATCTCGTCCATCTCCGCGCGGACACGAGGTTTGGCTCCATGGCTGACGGCCGAGGGGGGCAGAATCCGGAGCAGGAGCCGAGGGGCGCCGCGGGTGGAGACGGTAGGTGGAGACATTT
This sequence comes from Maylandia zebra, assembly GCF_041146795.1. Classification (NCBI taxonomy): domain Eukaryota; kingdom Metazoa; phylum Chordata; class Actinopteri; order Cichliformes; family Cichlidae; genus Maylandia; species Maylandia zebra. The sequence continues at coordinate 45,134,172 of NC_135167.1, forward strand.
TTGGTTCAGCCGCTGAAGTTAAAAGCTAAACGGAGGCAAAAGTATAACGAGTCCGAACCGGAATAAAAAGTTAGGATTAAAGAATTGCTTCGAACTACTTTTAGTAGTTAGAGGGGCTGGTGTGTTGGAGATCACCTTGGTTGCTGTCACTAAACCCGAGTCTGGTTCAGCTCAGCCCGGAGAACAGCGGCTGTACCGACTCCATGCGGGACTTGCCCCGACACAGTGTGTGCTTTACAGCCTCAACAGGCCGCTGTCGGCCTGCTAGTTTTCACCAGGAAGCCTGTGTGGACTATGCGACACCTCTGATAATTATGGCCACTCATGACGTCGTCGTGACGTCACACGAAGACAAAGTTTAACAGCCCAACTTTAATGTAGTTAACTGATAATGCGACTATTAGAGACTGTGGGCTGGTGGAGTGAACGTGAATAATGTTTTCTTTATATCTGCTTTAACCAGAATTCTGCGATTCTTCACTGCTTTGTCGCAAACAGCTGTTCCACAGGACACATTACAGCTGGAAACAGGGATCTTGGCGAAAGTGAAAGCAAGCTCAAAGTACCTCTTAAGAAACAAACCACCATGTTCTTTGATTCAGTCTTTGTCAAGTAATGATGACATAAGTTGGTTGGCAGTTTTTAAAAACTTCATTGTGTTTTGTACTGTTGGCATTGCTTTGCTACTGATTGTAAAGGTTTTGTTTTATGCCCCTTCCCCCCACCTTGAATAAAAATATGAGTAAATAGTCTATTAATTATCTGCTTGCTCTTCCAGATGTCGTTGATGATTCCATCCTCGAAGAAGGTGCGGTTGTCTTTAGAGGGTGAGTCTCAGCATTGCTGTTGGGTACGGTCATACCCATGTGTTTGACCATAAAAATCTTACATTTTAAACTGAGGATGGATACAGAAAGTTGATTCTGTTCATCTGGATGTAGTGTTTTCAGTGCGAGAAGCATTTCATCACTCTTCCAAGTGAAATGTTCACTCTCAGCTGACTGCAGGTTTGCCCAACGTGATAAACAGTGCATTTGAACAATGGCTGAAACTAGCACGACTGACTAACAGTGGGCCATGAGCTCAGTTTCAGGATAGCTATTAAGCAAACTGACATCTCCATTGATCAGTATCCATGAGTACTATTCACAGGCAGAAGGGGAATGGCTGCAATCACAGAGCTGTAGATGGTGAAAGATGTAGTCTTAAGTCTCCATCCATTAACTCTCTTGCAATTCAATTTAATTCAATGTCTTTATACAGCGCCAAATCACAACAACAGTTGCCTCAAGGTGCTTTATATTGTAAGGTAAAGACTCTACAATAACACAGAGATAACCACCTGTGAACTAGTGGTTTGGTGACAGTGGGAAGGTAAAACGGCCTTTTTAACCACGAAGAAACCTCTGGCAGATTAAGGCTCAGGGAGGGGCAGCCTTCTCCGGCAAACAGTTGGGGGTGATGGGAGAGGAAGACAGGTCAGGCACTGTGGAAGAGTGCCAGAGATTGCCTATTGTTGTCAGGGTTGCAGGGGGCTGGAGCCTAGAGCAGGGCGATATGACCAAAAATATTTATCACGATAAACATTTGAAAATTTGTGATAATGATATAACTGACGATATAATTGACACTAGACAAAATACTTTACAACTCCACAACTTTATTAGTGCAAAAAAAAAATCAATGTATTTTCACTTAAACAAGCAGCTGTTTTTTATGTGCATTAAAGTTTATATAAACATGTAACAGTGCAAATGCAAATTCCTCGCTGACAGTTTAACCAAAAGGTATTTCCAGTGGAAACTGGCCGACATATCCTCAGCATAACCAAGTATAACATCCACAAAACTTAAAAAGAGGTTATACACACAGTACGGTAATATCATGTTGAAGCACAGTACGTATCACTCCGCAAGGCTCCGCCTACGATAGCCGTAATGCTCCAACAATCCATCAAGCGGTGCGGCTTCGTAGCTTAGCAGAGTCGTAGTAAAACATTTGACAGATCTTCGAGCGCCGTGCACATAAAATCGTTTCGAGGTCAGTAAACACAACCAGAGTTCATACATAAGGCACACAGGATTATAAGGGGCTCTGTCGACTTTCAGAAAAATCAAAGGATTGATTTTAAGTGCGCCGTATTTTCCAAACAACACGGTAATAACAACGGCCCGCTAGCATGCGCTACCAAAAATAGTGCTTTGTTGTGTATCTGACGGACGAAAGCTAAACCAGTTCCACACCAGTGAAGTTGCAGCATTTTTACAAACCAGTTCTGGTTCATCTGTTTCATTCAACGATCCGCTTTCGCTCTTCTCATTCTGCGTCGCCGCCGTGCTTTTTCCGCCATGTGCATATGAAAACAAAGGCACTGCACATGCACGTTTTACCCATATTCTATCGCAATATTTGATTTTCTTATCGTTGCCCAACATTATACCGGTATTGCCGTGAACGATGTGATATGGCCGAGCCCTACTGGAGCCTATCCCAGCTACCATAAGATGAGAGGCAGGGTACACACTGGACAGGTTGCCAGTCTGTCTAACACCAATGCATAGAGAGAGACAACCATTTACACTCACATTTACATCTATGGGCAATTTAGAATTACCAATTAACCCAGGGCACCTGAATAAAATGATTAGTTCATTACCAGACCTCTGGAGAACTTTAAGATAGTTTGAGGAGGTCATTTATCCATTTAAATCAGCTGTGTTGGATCAAGGACCCACCTAAAACCTGCAGGACACCGGCTTTCGAGGCCTGGAGTTCCCTACCCCTGAATTAACCCAATCCCATTAACTGCATGTCTTTGGACTGTGGGAGGAAGCCGGAGTACCTGGAGAGAACCCATGTAAAACAAATTTTGCATGAATAGAAGAAAGCAGTTCTTCGTACTTCTTAAAATATGTGCATTGAAGGACATGTGCTGGTCAAAAACAACTCCAAGATTCCTTACAGTGTTATTGGAGCCCAGAATAAGCATTTGGTTAGATACCATATTTCTATGATTTTTAGGGTCGAGTACAATAGCTTCAGTTTTATCTGAATTTAGAATCAGGAAATTACAGGTCATCCAGGTCTTTATGTCTTTAAGACATTCCTGCAGTTTAACTCATTGGTGTGTGTTATCTGGCTTCATGGACAGATAGAGCTGGGTGTCATCTGCATAGCAGTGTAAATGTATGCTATGTCTTCTAATGATGCTGCCTAAGGGAAGCATGTATAATGTAAACAGAATTGGTCCTAGCACTGAACCCTGTGGAACTCCATAATTAACCTCAGTGTGTGAAGAGGACTCTCCATTTACATGCACAAACTGGAGTCTATTAGGTTGCAAGACAGCTAGGGACCCAGTGGGCGAGCAGTCATTCCTGTTATACTCCTTTGAAGTCCGTGCGTCTTTGCCTGCTCAAATCAGCATTACCTTTTCAGGATGTGCACTGTACGTGTAAATAGACTGCAGAGTACTGGGTACTGGGCTGACAATGTAGCAGAGTTGTTTGGTCTGAACTAAAATCACAACACTGATCATAGGTAGGTTTTACATCGAGCTTGTAGTTTATTTTGCAGACAAAACTTTAAAAAAAAATGATCATGGTACTTTCTCTATATAAATCTGCATGTCCAGCTGGTCACAGCAGATGCTAGATGACAAACGAATTGGCTTTTCTTTTCCACCTGAGCACTCAGTGATTCATACGAGCACTTTTTATAATGCTGACGTGCTTTCTAACAACAACTTGGGGTTAGGTGTCTTGCCCAAGGATATTTGTACGCAGAGTGGAACAGCCAAGGATTGAACCACCAACCATCTGATTAGTAAATGACTGAGGTCACATGATTTGGACTCGAGTCATTAATTTTATGACTTTAGACTTGACTTGAAAAAATGTTCTAAGACTTGTGACTTGACTTGGACTTTTACACCAATGACCTGGGACTTGAATTGGACTTGAACCGGTTTACTTGAAAAGACTTGATATCCATCCATCCATCCATTCGTGTCCGCTTATCCTTTTCAGGGTCGTGGGGGCGCTGGAGCCTATCCCAGCTGTCATAGGGCGAGAGGCGGGGTACACCCTGGACAGGTCGCAGGGCCAACACACAGGGACAGACAACCATTCGCACTCACATTCACTCACACATTCACACCTATGGGCAATTTGGATTAACCAATTAACCTATCCCCACTAACTGCATGTCTTTGGACAGTGGGAGGAAGCCGGAGTACCCGGAGAGAACCCACGCAAACACGGGGAGAACATGCAAACTCCCAAAAGACTTGATATTTCACCACAAATAGGGCTGCTCAATTAATCGAATTTTAATCACGATTACGATCTGGGCTTTCAACGATCATTAAAAATGACTGAGCTGATTATTAGCCCCTCCCTCGTGCTTTACTCTCGCGCTGCTCCGTGTGGCAAATCGAGCGCACCTCTCTGCATTTCGAACATACGTCACAACAATTAAGAGCAGCGGTCTCCAACCTTTTTTGCGCCACGGACGGTTTATGCCCGACAATATTTTCACGGACCGGCCTTTAAGGTGTCGCGGATAAATACAACAAAATAAAACCAGTACCGGTACCGAAAAAAAGAGAATTTATTCATGACACACGTGAAAAGACCCAGGAAAACCGAGTAAACGATAACAAAATAACGCTGAAAACCGATAAAAACCCTGAAAACCATACATTTCACACCTGAGCCTCAACGCTCGCGGCCCGGTACCAAACGACTCACGGACCGATACCGGTCCGAGGCCCGGGGGTTGGGGACCGCTGATTAGAGGACCCGAGGGAAGCTCGGAAAGCTCAGCAGAAGTTATATGGAGAGGAGAGTGACTGCTGTTGGTTGAAAAGAGGTAAAAAACCTTCAGTGGTGTGGAAACATTATGGGTTCAGTCAGACGTGGATCAAGTAGACACAGTGGGTAAACTTTGCTACAGTGTAGCTGCACCACAGAGCAACACTGCGAAGTTCACTAAACACAGATGTTTACATTTTTCATTTATTTTTTATATTGCAAACATTTGCACTGTTATCAGTATTTGCACACTATTTATATTATTTTTTGACAAACTTTAAAGTCATTATTCAACACATTGTTATTGTTAAATAAATATCGTCAAATAATCGAGATCTCAACTTCAGTGAAAATAATCGTGATTATCATTTTTGCCATAATCGAGCAGCCCTAACCCCAAATATAAAATTTAACACGCATATTATATAGAAAGTGTGCACCGTTAATTCAATTCATTTATTCAAACCACACTCCGTACGTATGTGTGCGTGAGCTGTAGCACAGCCAATCAAATTAACCAGATTTTTTTTTAAAAAGAAAAGAAAAAAAAATGCTGTAAGGAGTTATTTTTTTTTCAGGTACATAAACTATGAAGTAGTCAACAAAAAAACGAAATGCAATATGCAAAACATGCAAGAAGAGAATCACAGACAGAGATGGAACAACTTCCAACTTTGTCCGACAGTTGAAGTTGCATAAAGAACGGTAGGTTCTCTCTTGCTACGATGAGATCATGACTTCATCTAACTTTGTGATGTCAACTAACTTTAATGTGTATGATATTTTTGTCATGTGATTTTAAAGCCGGCCCTACAAGGGCATCCAAGAATAACATGCAGCTTATCTCAGAACTGTCGGTGAAAATTATTCTTGGAGCTAAGTTTAATTGAGCTGCATTTTAAAGAGGTGCAATTTCACAATTTGTGTATATTTTCTAAGTTCACTATTTCGACATGTGTTGAGAAAAACACAGAATTAAAAATCACATGGTCTAATATTTACATTTAGCATAACTGCAACATGCTTTTTCTTTTTTTTTGTTTAAAGACTCGAAAGGACTTGAAATTCAAAGTTTCAGACTTGTGACTTGACTCGGACTTTTACACCAGTGACATGGGGCGATCGTGGCTCAAGAGTTGGGAGTTCGCCTCGTAATCGGAAGGTTGCCGGTTCGAGCCCCGGCTTGGACAGTCTCGGTCGTTGTGTCCTTGGGCAAGACACTTCACCCATTGCCTACTGGTGGTGGTCAGAGGGCCCGGTGGCGCCAGTGTCCGGCAGCCTCGCCTCTGTCAGTGTGCCCCAGGGTGGCTGTGGCTACAATGTAGCTGCCATCACCAGTGTGTGAATGTGTGAGTGAATGGGTGGATGACAGGTTGTGTAAAGCGCTTTGGGGTCCTTAGGGACTAGTAAAGCTATATAAATACAGGCCATTTACCATTTACTTGAGACTTGACTTGAGACTTACTTGAGACTTGCAAAACAATGACTTGGTCACACCTCTGGTAAATGACCTGCTCTACTTCCTGTGATGCAGTCCCCCTAATAGATAGCTGCCCCTCCCTGAGCCTGGTTCTGCTGGAGGGTTCTCCATGTTAAAAGGGATTTTTTTTTTTTTTTTTGCTTGCTCATAGTGGATCTTCTGATTGTTGGGGTTTTCTGTTTTTTCTGTATTATTGCAGGGTCCTACAATATAAAGCGCCTTGAGGTGACCGCTGCTGTGATTTGGTGTTGTTTGAAGTTTACTGAGGAGAATCTTTGTATAATAAAATTGTGGGTGTTTTTTTTGTCTGCTACAGGTATGTGATTGCACATATAAACACAGAGGAGCCCAGTCGACACGTGACTTCTGAGGATTTGGGAGGAAGGCCAGATGAACAACAGGATCCACAAGTCAAAGAAGTGGTAGAACAGCTGCGCAAGATAGCCGACAGTTTAAACCGCAATGCTGAGCTTCAGAGGTGACTGCATCAGCTGTTTCAGCAGATTCTTTGAATACCAATTACCAATATGCTCTTTCTACATCATGCTGACACTACTATTGGCAGATTTACAATGCAAAACCTCACTTTCTTTTCATCTTTTCAAAGTTCAATGTGTTTAAAGCAATTGTTTACATATTATGTAAATATAAGGCAAACTTTTGAATGTGACTGGTGACATTAAAATGCAGGATTTCATCACCCATCTCCTAATATCCCGGTGCGATGTCCTAACTCATGTCAGTTAAAGTTCACTCTATACTTCCAGTGTAACGATGAAAATCTGGGAAAAACACAAACTGGAATGTGTCATTTCTTGAGCTTGACCATGGCTCTTTCCATGATGCTATCTCGTAGCACAGTGGTACTGACTGGAGAATTGGCTCCACCTACTGCTGCTCTCTAGCAGTGAATTAAAATATTGAGTCACTTTCTTTAACCCAGGGGTGGGGAACTCCAGGCCTCGAGGGCTGGTGTCCTGCAGGTTTTAGATGTGTCCTTGATCCATCACAGCTGATTTAAATGTCTTGAAGTTCTCCAGAGGCCTGGTAATGAACTAATCATGTGATTCAGGTGTGCTGACCCAGGGTGACATCTAAAACCTGCAGGACACCGGCCCTCGAGGCCTGGAGTTCCCCACCCCTGCTTTAACTCCTCAGCTGTAAAAGGCCGATGTGGCATTGTGGTCACCGTGCTGGGTGAACGGACAGCATGGGTGCTCAAGTTTGTGAATGCGATAACTTAAGAATTTTGCCATTAATCTAATGGGTGCAGCTACTAAAAACCTCTGTCGAGTTCGGATCTCAGTGACCTCAACCTCGGGGTCAGAGGTCATGTCTTCTGAAAATCTTGTGGACACATTAAAGACAAAGATGTCACCTGAGGTTTTCAAAATGATACCAGGAGGCTGAGGGGTAGCGCTTTTGTGGAAACTCAGATTGTTTGTGTTGCACTTGCATGACAAGTCGGTATACGATTAAACTGCTGAGCGAGCAGATCTGAACTATGAACAGTACTAGCAAGAAGAATTTGGGTCAGTAAATCAGTTCAGCCAAATCATTCTCATATTTGAATGTGTCCATTTCCTCCCATCAGACTGATAAACCAGGTTCAGGGGAACTGCGTTCAAGATGTCTTCATGGCAGTTGCAAGAAACATCTTTGCTGATGGCATCAACTGGGGTCGAGTAGTGGCTCTCTTCCATCTGGCCTGTAAACTTATACACAAGGTACACCATCTGCCACAGCTGGTATTCTGTGATCCCTGCCTGTCAGAATCTTTCTCCTCATGCTGGATATAGGAAAGGAATTCCCCAGCGTGGCTTTTTCTCACACCCACCAAACGTACAAACATAATGGGTGTGAGAAAAAGCCCCCACAAAAGGGCCGCAATTGCTGTGGCACAAACGTGTTGCAGCCACTGGGCTTAACAGCTCTTCTGGTGGAATCTCTGCACTGTAAGTAATGTTTCCTCACTGAGGTTCCAGTACGTTCAGCATTCTGTCAAAATTCCTCACATTAATTAAAGAAATACAGACTTGTAGTAAGTGTGCATACAGGGCTAACAATGCCTGCAGGAGGGTCTCATGCACATTTGACAGCAGGGTTCCTACGACTTATGTTAATGGCTTTGTTCCATATCTGTTTCTCCTTTAAAGGCTATTACCGCCAATCACTTAGAGAACATCCAAATGATCATCAGCTGGGTCCTCCAGGTCATCAGGGAGCAGGTCTACAGCTGGCTTGTGGCACAAGGGGGCTGGGTAAGTGAGTAAACGTTCATAAAGCTCATTGCGGTCTTCTGTTTGGACGCCTCAGGTACATCCACAGCTCCTAATATTGATCTGTTGATCTTGCAGGAGGGGGTGATCCGTGGTTTCTCTCGATGGAGGACAGCAGCCATGGTAGCATCAGTAGTATTGGTGGTAGCCTTTGTTTACTACCGGAAAGTACGATAAAAACATCGGACCTCACAACCAAGACTGCAGTGCCTTCATCTGGATACAGACGGCTTGTTAGGAAATCAGTCACTCCTCAGCCTCCATCTCATTAACAAGAGGAGGTAAAGTACTGTGCTTACAGGGACGGATCTTCTCTTTTCTCAGGTTTCAAAGAACAAAAGCGCTTTTGCTGCCAGATGTCCAGTGAGCATCTCAGCCTTTCTTCACTAGCAGGTGATCAGTGGCTGCCGTGGATTTCTGAGCTGCTGTATCTAACACTGGAGGCTCTCAGCTGTCAGCCGATGCTGCTGTTGCACCCGATCTTACCTGAACCACACCTGAGGGAGTTTACAACAACATAATTATCTTAATTAAGCCAACTGAATGTGCCATAGTTTCACCGTAGCTGGTGTCTGAAATTTGAATTATGTTGTATTCTGTCTCAGACAGTCTTGTCTCTTTAAAGTCTTTTTATATACTTGTTTAGGTTTCTAGTATCAAAGGACGTCAAATCACACTGTAAAAAAATGCAAATGTTCCTTTTATGGATTTTAAAAACTGGACAAGAATCCTCAAAGTGAGTTTTTCTGAAAGACTTCTTCACTGAACTGTTTCAACAAATAATTTGAAATTACAAAGGGGAAATGTGTTGGTTAAATAAGCTTTTATCAAGAAAACAATGTTTTAACAAAGTGCAATGGTTTGGAATAAATGTAAACCCTATTTAATTAAAACTGTAAAAAGAAATCATAAATATTTAGTGTTTGTTTGTTTTCTATGCAAATTTAAATAAAAAAGAAGGGCAACGAAAGACCTGAAATGTTGTTTACAAACATGTTGGGGGAAACGCAGAAATGCTGCTGCTCCTGAATTCACTAATAATGAAAAACCATCATCTCTAGTTGGACCAAAGAAAAAGTGAAACACAGACGTTCCATCCTCCAGGGCACAAAGAGGAGGCGAGACCGTGTAGCTTTATATCATCTCTGTCATGAGTATTTTACACACCTGTACAGCACCATTAATGATCAAAGATCTACAGGCACCAGCCACTAACACAGCTAATTATGTGGTAGCAGCTCCACGTAGACATGGTCAAGTTCAAAATGAGCATCACAAAAGACAAAGTATCCGGGTCGATTCTGTATCAGGGAGACTCAAGGACTCATCTTCTCGAGTTCCTGAAGTTTTTCTCAGACTGTTGTTTTTGAAAAAAATAATAAATAAAGACAGCATCTTTTGAAATGCATTTCCAGCATTAAATCCAAAATGAACAATTAGTAATAACTCAGTCTGTGTGTGTTCTGTCATGTCTTGTTCATTCGACCCACTTAACAATTGGCAGCTCTATTTGAAAGTAAATAGGAAGAGGTTATCTTAAGTTTGGGGCATGCAAATCTCATAAACCCATATTTAATTCACAAACGAACATAGAAAACGTTTAAACTGGGAACTATTTCAAGAAAAATATGAGCTCATTTTGAATTCGATGGCAGCAACATCTCTCAAAAGATTTGGGCCATGGATAAGTTTCCCACTGTGTAGCATCCTATTCTTTAATATCGGCAGGTAAGGTCTGGGAACTGAGGATGTTCTCCAGATGTTCTCAGCTGGGGAAAGGTCGAGTCGACTGCAGGCAGCCCAGTTCAGCACCCAAACTCTTCTGCTAAACACACATGCTGCTGGAATAGCTGCAGGTTATTATTATCCACTCCAGATGAGAAGAAAAGCTACATTTTCCAACATCTGTGGGATATTGCCCAAAAAAAATAGACTGTACGTGATGACCTCCAGCAAGATAATTTAGCCTCCCGAGAGACTGCAGATGCAAATTAGTTGTAAGCCATGTCTGGCAGCATTTCTATGAATCGTCTGAGCCGTTGTCTCTTTCTGGAGAAAATGACTCAAAATTCCTAAGACGACCTGGTGTGGACCTGTGTTCTGTGACAAAACATGCTTCTTCTAAGCTCAAAATAAAAATGAATTAACTGCTCCAATTACACTACACGTTGTCTCCATTTCAAACATTTTCTTTTTAAGCCTTTGGCAACGTTTGAGGGGAAAAACATAATATAAGAATTGTCTCAGAATTTTGTCACTAGGAATAAGTCATTGTACCATGAAACTTTGTGAATATGGGGTAAGATCTTTAAAAGTTCAATACAAGGACTGAAGCTGTGCACAGAAAGGGAACATTTAGCATCTGGAAACGCTTTGGCGAACAGTTTTCAGCATGTACACGGATTGTCAGTAACTTGTGATGTGCTAAGAGCCCAGTGTCTTCACAAGAATGGAAAGGAGCAATGACAACAGTTTTTCTGAAGGTTTCACAAAATACTGAAATAACAAACCTCTGCAGCTGGTTTCTTAATTTGAAACGGGGGGAAAGGGGCAGCAAAACACTAACTGAAGTAGATGGAGAAAGGTTTTGTTGGAAATAGTTGTACAGTGCCACTTTTAATTAGGAAATCCGAAGTGTCTGGGACATCTGGGAGTTCATTGTAAAGCAAACAAACTGTAGCAGTGGTAGATGGCTTACCTCATCAAGCTTTTATTTACACCGTTCATTATCTTTGAATTATTTAGTTTTACAAAAGAAAGAAAATCAATGTAGTAAACATTTTACTGCTAATCTGAACTGTCGGGGGTTTCAAACTGAAATGAGCTGTGGGCCACTGCTGGGATGTCATCTCATTGGAGGGCCACGTCAGTGTTCAGGCAGTACAAAACAAACAAACAAATAAGAAAAGACCCACAAATTTATCAGAACATTTTGTGCCTTTTTCTTTTTCCCTTCGAATATTGTGTAAAAAGACCAAACTGCAAACGTGAGTGAAAACTATTTATTAAACAAATAAACATAACAATTTTTTTTACCCCAAATAATACATGTTCAAAGCAACACAACGGCGGCCCAATATCAGACAGAACTCCACTCTGCAGAGTCATAATGAAGCAGCTCGTTTTATTTTGTAGCTTCAAGCTGCTCTTCATATTTTGGCCACCAGATGTCAGCAGAGAGGACTGTGTTGAAATGCTTCGAGTAATGAACCGTATTTCAACACAAGCTTCAAAGCTTCATTTGGCCATCAGCACCTGTAATCCAGGCAAGGCAGGCTTAGAGTGCTGGAGCTGTGCTGGGCTTTATACAGCAATCTATCGCACACACATACTGTCACACTGATGAAAGTGTCTGTGACAAACTGGTGTACAGTGTCGAGCTTAAGGTGCAAACCGCTGGATGAGCCACTCCTACATCCTTACATGTAACAGGAACATTAAGTAAATATGAAGGTACAACGATTAAACAGGAATGACACTGATATTTAACAACTAAAGCACTTGCTGTAGTTTTACAGTACAAACTACACTTTATACTGTAGTCGTGAAGTTCTTCAGACATTACCGGACAGAGCTCAGTGTGGAAACATGATGTCCAAACAGGTACTGCCTCCTCCTTTGTGCTGATCTTATTCCACACATCATCTTCAGTTCAGACAGATAGTCTACCCTCAGTCACCACTTGCCTTCTTTCCTACAGAGGCCAGTTCAACATATCCATATTATCCCCATCTGTACATCTGTATGGGGTAAGTTCAGTCTGTATCTGTGACTGAACTTACCCCACTACTAACATCAGGCTAAGCAATATTAAAAAGGTTGTATTAAGAAGTGTTTAGTTTATAGGGTGGCTGTAGCTCAGGTGGCAGAGCAGGTCAGCCACTAATCAGAAGGTCGGTGGTTCGATCCCAGGCTGCCTCCTGGCTGCACGCCAAAGATACTAACCCCATGTTTGCCTGCTGGTGGTGGTCAGAGGGCCCGGTGGCGCCGGCAGCCTCTGTCAGTGCGCCCCAGGGCAGCTGTGGCTACAATGTAGCTGCCATCACCTGTGTGTGAATGACTGAATGTAGTGTGAAGCGCTTTGGGGACCTTAGGGACTAGAAAAGCGCTATACAAATACAGACCATTTACCATATAGCGTTAAGCCTTCTGAGTGGTCTGTAAAAAGCTGGGAAAAATTAAATTAGGATGAAATTAAATAATTAAATAAAAAAATCCAGTTGTGTGTCAACTTATCAGCATCACTGCTACATCCTGTATACATAAGAGGGTAAAAAAAATCCATTGATGGTTTTCAGGAAAAGTCTTTAAAAGTGTTCAGAAACCAGAAACCCTCTCATTGCCTGCACCAAGGTTTTGTATCTGTTGATTGCTTATGTTGAACACTATCTGCTCCAGAGCATAATTTACTGTGGCGATGTGAAAAGAGCACCTCGTTGACAGTAAAACCCAAGGCTAAAGCAGAGGTTACCTCACTACGCCTAAATCCTGCTTCATATTTCAGGAATACGTCGGACTCTTTCTTTAGTGTTACAGCATTTACGGCGCTCCTTCTCAGTCAGCCTGACTAATTCCTTTTCCTGCATGTGTTTGTGTTGCTTTTTGTTTGCCTGTGGTCAGTGAGCACCCTCACCTTGTCGTACCAGTGTCCTGGAGAGCACACTACACCTGTCCTCCACTCCGTTGGATCTGCTCTTGTAGTCTTTTGGGTCACTTGGAGTCTTTTGGACTTAACAGTGTGGGCAGGTACTTTCCCCGGTACAGGAATGCTGCACCGAGTCGCTGGTTTTACAACACTCGGAGAATAATGCACAGACACGCCTTGGCACATGCATTAGCAGGTGTCTTAGAGCTGCAGGCTCATCTCTTATGGAAGCTGGGGCTGTCAATGATCTGAGAGAACTTTCCAAATGAATCTATTGTGTCCACAGGTTCTTCTGTTTTTGCTTCTTTCATGTGGTCACCGATTTTTGCCCCAGGGGAAGGGATTTGATTCAGAGTGCTGATCCTGGGGAGGAACTGGGCCAGGGCTGGATCTCCTCGGTCTAAGCCCTGCAGTCTTTGCCGGTGGTTTCCCAGACTGAGCAGGACTCCATGTCTGTCAGAGATATAGATGTTGTACCCATCTGGCAAGATCTGTTCTCTGAAGATGCAGTCCTCTCTGCTGCAGGCATGCTGGAAAAGTTCACATTACATTCACATGCATCACTCTCCACATTCTACAATATACTTTATTGTATCCTTTATTTGAAATAAGTAAAAACAATATGGCTTTTTGGCATTTGTTTCCACTCAAAATGCATTTGTTTGCTGATCCTATATACATGTTGTACAAAGAGGGGTAAGGGTTAACAGGGACTATTAACAAAAACACACACACACACACAAAACATACGTAAATGGCACTGCAAGTTCTTCGATGGCTGTTTGCTTTGACCAAAGATACCCAGCCAGAGGCCAAGGTTGTTGTTGGTGCTGCTGGGTCTTTTCATTCAGCTTTTTCCACTTTGCAAACACATCCTGCCCTGCACCACACTGAACAAAGGTTGATGAACTGGTCGACTATTTGAATGAATGACTCTGCTGCTTGCAGTGAATATGGAGACGATTAACAACATATCACAAGCACGGCAGACCTTGCGTCACTTGTGTCTACAGAAACCTTTCTAGAATAGCCGCTGAAGAAGTTTGCAGTTAAAACGTACTTCTACTTTCTTTATGGAATAACAGTTCCCCACTTAGAGTTCAAATGTCAGCTTGACACCAAGTGAAACTAAAGTATTTATTGAAGTAAAAGTGCTGTATCAGAATATAAAGTTTAAACCAGTAATAATCGCATTTCAGTCGAACTGTGCAGATTATGAAATAGAGAAAGATTAATTATTAATCAATCAGATTAATCAGTTAAAACTTTTTTCCAACAGGTTTTTGCTATTTTACAAAGAGCACAAAGATGAAGAAGAAGCTTATTTCGCCTCTATTTTACTTGTCATGTGTGTCTCCTCATATGAAGAGAAGAAAACACGACACTGCGGAGAAAGGCTCCTTTTTAGACGACCTGAGGTCATCATGGTTTCACTGTGATTGTCTGTGTGAGGTAAAGCGTATTAGCAATTGCTGGATGAGATGCAACTGCAGTTGGTATTGTAACTATTATAGCTGCTGCAGTACATAAATATAACATAGTTGCGTCACAGGCAGAAAGGATCAGGAATATTCACATGGCTGTGCAATCCTGTGAAAGCTTAAATGCACCTGTACTGCTTCCATAGGAATTAAGAGGAGAAGCAGCAGCCAGGTGCTCCACAAACGCAGGACTTTAGGCACTTTGCAGGTCTGTGTTAACGTGTCTCAGTCTTCCCAGGTGTGGATGATCCAGTAAATTAGCCCCAAGGTCAGACTGTGCAATGCTCAGATAAACTGCCAAAAGACCCGAGACCTGCATCTCTAACTCGATAGGCCTCAGTTTGTATGTTAGACGTTAAAATTCATCACAGCAAATTTAGAAAAAGACTGAACAAGTTGCTTCTTCTCTCTGAAAAGAACATGACGGCAACAACAAACAAACCACAAAACATCTGGAACACAGTCCATGTAGAGATGTCTGGCCATGATGTACAGCACGAGTTTGGAGAAAACCGAGCACAGTATATGAACACAAATATCTCAAAGCAACTGTGAGCACTGTGCTGGAGCGCTGATCATTGGGCACCTTACAGTCACTGAGTCAACCGTGTATTCTTCTGTACACCAAAGTAAGCTGAGCCGAACGATTGGCTGAAAATGGGTCATTCAGCAGAACAATGATCCCCATCATAGCAATACATTTACAACAGAATGGCTGAAAAAAATGAATTAAGATGTTGCAGTGGCCCAGCCAAAGTGCAGAACTCCACCCAACCAACCTGCTGTGGTGTAGGTTTAAGAGAGCTGTGCATAAACAAATGAACCAAAGCAACTTGCACATCATTGTGGTCCAAAATTCCTCCACAGTAATGTGAGGGAATAAAGTCCTCCTGATGAACATTGCTGCTGAAGGTGGCTCTACAATCAGGGCATGCACTTAAAGTCGTACAGGACTGCACAGAGTGAAAATGTTATGTTTCACAGGAAAGTACACAAGCAGCATGAATATAAACTTGGTCTATGTGTGGGGTCACATATTCTTACTTTCATGTTGGGTAGTTTGCTTGGTAATACAGAACAAACTCTCCAGTGCTGGGATTTCACAGACATTTCCAAAACGAGCATTTACTTTTGCTTGGAGCTGCTTTCTGAATCTGTTTGGGCTCTAGGACTCGCTGAAAGGTGAGGAGGAAGAAGCTGCTCATGACTCCATCGTGAGATGTAACATTTAGAAAAAATGTTAGCTACCACGAAAACACCCCCCTCCCTCACAACTTTTATCATTTGGAACTGAAACAATGACTGAATTAATTGATAACATTTTTTAAAAATTGTATTCTTAACTGTAAAAACATGTAATAACTGACAGATATTAGTAATAATATTCAGTAATAATTAGTTTTTTCATTTGTTTATGTTGCCATTTTTCTATTTTGTTTGTTCTATTTACACTCTGAGCTTAAACATTGCATGTGTCACTTTTACTACACATGTATGCTTTACTGTTTGATATCAGCATCACTCAATCTGCACACAACACAAGTGTGTGACATTTGTCGTGTTTTTAATGAACTGCATGTGTCACTTAATTAGATATGCTAAAGTTATTTCTTGTCCTTCTACATTGTATTTTAGTCTTTTTTGTGTGATTTTGGAAAGAATTTTGTATCTCTCGTTTTGATAAGTGATATAAATAAAAACATGTATTCTTCTCCTTTTGTTAGTATTATTATTATGCTCACCGATGAGTACAGTGTGCCGTCGTCTTCTATGCAGAGAAACCTTGCGGTTGCCACCCCTCTGATGGCAACACGGCCTGGACCCACTGGACGAATCTCCATTAGGCCTAAAATGGAAATGTTCCCCACAGCGAAGCACACTGCAGTTAGTAACAAACACTGCAGTTTGCAGCCTTTTGACTCTGCGCTTCAAAGTGTTCCACTTACTGTGCAGAGTCTGGACGGCAGAACCACGGATCTGTCCACCCTCACTGATCAGCAGGTGCATTCCTGGCCTGGTGGCGTAAAGGTGCCTGAGCCGCACCACCTGGGCCCAGCCGTGGGCGATGTGGGGCCCGTTGTCTGACAGGGGCATGCAAACCATTCCAACACCAAACAGCACATTGACCGTGGATACGATGAGGAGCAGCAGCATGATTCGCGTGTTGTGGCTCCCTCCAGCTGGTAGTGAAGTAAGTGGACCTCTTCCTGCGCAGCCTTTTAAACGTGGCTCTTATCAGCTGCAGATAACCCCTTTTCCCAGAAACAAACCACAACACACCCCTGCACAACATCCAACTGAATCATGGCTCGCCGCTGGCCCCAGCCGAGCCCAAGTCATGTTAGAGTCAAAGATCAGCTGAATGTGCCGTCATATACGGACTGTCGTGCAGACTGTAAATACAGTCATATAGGTTTTTCTTTATGAACAATATATGATGTTAAGAACAGCACGTAAAAGGAGATCACTGTAGTAAGAGAAAAACACTGTAGGAGACTTCAGGTTTAGCTGTTGCATGTTGTAAATTAATCGCCAATATTGTCGTTCACAGTCGCTGCTGAATGAATACGAAGTATTTCACACTCAAAATGTGAAGGACATATACAAATGCAACACAGCACTGTGGATTAAGACTGCATTTCATTTTTTAAACAAAAAAATCAGGAAAAAAACCTTCTTTTCTTACTTTTACTATAAAAACCTCCGCAGTAATATACACAATATCATAAATACCATAAGCCATCATAATCCAAGGAAATCTCGGCTCACACCTGTAGCCTCGGTATCTATTATATTAATGATGTGTTGCATAATTACATTACATAAACTGTCATATTGCACATTATTTGAGGATAGGGTAAAGTCTACACATTGGTCAGAATCCATGCAAAGTTGTGAGACTGGGTCACTCTACACTAAAATAACAGACTTCTTTCCGCTCTTATCACATTCTGGCCGGTGCTTCCGCTGTTCTGTGTTGCATTTACATACAAGTTAAACTGTAATCAGAGTAAATATCACCATTCACTAAAATGAAACCCGAGGCCCAGATCTGACAAACCTCCATAACCTTTGCAAATTAATTCCTTCTGACTGCAGATTGTGTTAATGTCTGTTTGGGCTATGGCAGTTTTTCCAGCTGATCAAAAATGTAAAATTCATTTAAAATGTAAAGGTATGCAAAAGTTTCAGCCTCTGTTAGTGTTCAGTGACCTCCTTGGCCTACAGAGTCTCAGTCTTGCACCATTTTTAAGATCCCTGCAGATTTCCAGTAACTCTAAAGATTTTAATTTGTGTTTGTAGGAATAGTTGCTGCATTTTAAGGTTTTACTGGGATCATTGTCCTGTAGAAGCTCTTCTCTCCTTCATATTCTGAACTTGCTGCTTGACATTTGCAACAAGAATTTATTTTTTAATGGAATCTCTTCTTACTTCTGATTATGCAGTATTTCCACTTGCTCTGGTTGCCATATAAAAAACAGGAAAGGTAAACACTTTGATGATTGTGGATAAAGAAATCATTTTTAACATCAACATTTTTCAGAAGCTTTGAGCATTACTGAAGACAGGCCTGAAGAGTCTGAAATGTTATCAAGCTTACTTCATGAGCCAATGATTGCTGAATTTTAAATATCATTACAATAACAATATTACATCCTCATTTATCCAAATACCATCTATTTCCTGTCTATTTGTTGCCTAGTTAATAAGATAACATAACATGAACTGCACGTCTATGCAGGCAGGCTCTATCTCTATCACTGAATCTGTCTACACAGCTTCTGTCACTAGATGGCAGACTAGAATATGAACTCTTCTCTTTAAAGCATGCAGGGGACACTGGGATTTATGCACTCAGGAAGTCACAAAAACGTTTGCATTGTTTTTCCTAATTAGACTTTGGCTCCACCTTATCATTCCAATTTTAACATTATGGAGTGTCTGAGTACAGACCTTGTGATTGTGTGGGTGGTGCGAGGCCTTTAAATTTTGTCAGTGAAAACAAACGTGTGATTTATGCTGCTGTTTTTCAAGATGTGCCTTCATTGCCGATATGGGCAAGTATTCCATTAAAACCATAAACAATTTATCATCATGATTAACTGCCATTTACTACATCACTTATTCGATTTAGCATCACAGGGTTATTTATGGTCAATTGAGTTATGAAATAAATAAACTGTGCTAAGTGAAATGAAAACAACAACAAAAGTCTAAATAGAAAAACTGTTTATAAGAAAGCATCTATCAAAGCAAAGTGCCAAAATGCACCAAAGTATAACGATATGCTCGACAGTATCAGTACCTTTCTCTCTCAGTGCATTTATATGCCATTGCTGCATGTAAATGAGTGTCTTCCCTCTCCTTCAGTTTCTACTTTTTGTGTGCATTTGTCGTCTCTTTATACTTTTCTTTTGTCTTTTCCACCTCAGCCCTGATCATTCCTGTCAAACAGTTGGTAACCCGATCTGGTTCTTAGGGAATCATCTTCCTTTTTCTTTAAATAAACGTCTTTTGCTATATAAATCTTCTTCTGATGAGTATTTCTGTGATTTAAATAAATTAAACTGGTTTAAATTCGAACAGATTTGCAGTGCTCCCAGGCCTGAAAAGGTTCTCAGCAGTATTCTGATTACTGTCCTGGCATAAATCTGTGTGTATTTCTGTGGCATAAAAAAGAAAAGAAAAGAAAAACCCATTCAACGGATCCACTAAGTTCCCTAAATGTTCCCTAGAATGTTAGCTTTTAAAGGAAAAAATTGTTGGTGAATATTGGTTTGCTTGTTAACAGGCAATGGAAAGCGGCTTTACATTACAGAGTAATGTAGTGGGTTGACTGGGGGACATTGGAGAAGTATGGCTACTGATGGTGCTGCTTGTTTTGCTGAAAGAAACCTCAGGACGATAAGCCATGTCTGCACCCCAAGGAGCTCTGGCCAAACACATCCACACTTTCAAAATAGAAAGGGACAGAAAATCCTCTTCAGAGAGAAAATGCATAATAGACAATTCTACTCATCTCATTCAAAACTGGAAGTGAAGTTGATTAGATTATGACTTTGAATACATGCACAAGCAACATGTGCAGTCATAATCTTGTATCTTCTCATACATGTATTCAAAGTAGCGCTGAGTCAGTAAAAATGTTTTAGTGCCTTTTCACTTACACTGCTACATGAGTGGAACAGGATTGGATCTTAATCTGCTTTACAAAAAGTACATTTTATTACCTGTAAGAAATGCATCGAACTCTTGAATCAAAGCTAAACCATCAACAGCTGTGTAAAGGACCCAACACACCGTGTTTCCGTTTTGCTTTTATTGCATGCACAGTTATATTTTTCTCCTGGCTCAACACACACAGCAGCCGACTTTCCAGTCAGACGGTTTTTTAAGATGTTTTTTTTAACAGTGTGGCTCAACTACAGCCAGCTTGAAGGCCTGTGGTAGATAGCTGATTATTAGAGAGAGGTTGATCATATTTAAGACTGAATGTTACTGTGACTGAAGTTAACTTAAAAGATCAATTGGAGAAAAAGACTAATATCCAGTCAGCTGTGCACTCTCCTTGTAACAACTGGAGACTGTAACAACTGTAACTGATTAGCTGCATTATCCATTATCACCACATATGTAACACTGACACTGTAAGGCTTGACATATCGTATTTTTGGATGTTCCAAAAGGAAAAAAAAAAAAAAAAAGAGCTCAGCTGAAGACAACATTTTAATCCAGAGCAAAAGCTGCATGTAAGGCTTACTACTAAGCTTACTAGTGGATAATTAAAAGCTGTAATTAACCCTGTTAAGTGTCTTTATTTCCTTCATGTATCACAAATTTGGCAATCAGACCTGCCTAATATTGTGTTGGTCCTCCTCTTGCTGCCAAAACACCCCTAACCTGTCGAGACACGGCCTCCATTAGACCCTTGAAGATATGCTGTGGTATCCGGCACCAAGATGTTAGCAACAGATTCTACAAGTCAAGTAAGTTGCGATGTGGGGCCTCCATAGATCAGACTTGTTTGTCCAGCATATCGCACAGATGTTCAGTTGGATTGAGACCTTGGAGGCCTTTGGGCAGAGGCCTCACTCTTTGGGTGGCGTGTTGCCCTAAAACACGTAAAAAACATCTCTAAACGCTTTTTCAGTTCAGAGTCAGAGTTAAACTAACTTCAAAACAAATACGGATGAAGACATATTGAAAACCCTAAAACTGGCTTTGGAAAGTCCAGTCTGCTCCTGAGTTTCACAAACGATACTTTCGACCCAGAGCAGTCTGCCACGATAGGTGTGGACTTGCAATCGATGGAAATAAAGCTAAGCTCGCCGTATGGGACACAGCTGGACAAGAATGGTTTTGCACTCCGAAAGAAGCCTCATGTTTGTGGTGGGTGTTTTAAATTAACCGCATGGAGTATGAGTGTCAGGGCTCTGTGTGCGGGCAGGCAGAGATGAGGATCCAAATGCAGGACTCGAACACAGAATTGAAACTCAAAGACCTCAGCTTTATTGCTGGCAGGAAAACAAACATGAAGTGATGATGGAACACTGAGACCAAGGACACACAGGCACAATCTGATGGTACGACGCGACACCGAGCATGGGAAAACACAGGGCTTATATACACAGGGTAGTAACGGGGGAATCGGCAACAGGAGGGAGACACAGCTGGGAGAGATCAGGGCTAACGAGACAGGGGGAACAAAGCTGCACATACTAACATCAGACAGGAACAAGAACCTTCAAAGTAAAACAGGAAACAAAACACACTTTACTAAGACACAGACTAGACAGAGACAGACTTGACACTGACCAAAGGCTACTAAATGATAATCATAATCACAACAGTATCAGATCATAAATCATAATATAGAAAAACATCAAGATAACTGAAACACCAAGTACCAGAGATACATAAAGGAAAATCCATGATGCAAAAGTACCAAAACATAATGAACTCAAAATACTGGGTCCAACGGACCCAGAACCGTGACAGTACCCCCCCTCTAAGGGCTGACTCCCGACAGCCCCAAACAAAAAAAAAAAAAAAAAAGAAAAAAAAAAAAAGCACAACAAAGCACCAGGCCAGGGCGGGCGGAGGGGGTCCAGGATGGAGGGACAGAGCCCAAACAAAAAACAAGGAGCACCAGAGTCCAAAAAACGCAGGAAAGCATATCAAAAACAAAACGAAACCAGAGCTCACCAAGAGTCCACAAAAAGTTCAGGGGGCCGACCGTGCACACGGCAACGACGGGCGAACAGTTCTGGAGGCCGACCGTGCACACGGCAACGGCGGCGACGGGCGAACAGTTCCGGAGGCCGACCACTTGGAAGGCAGTGGCGGCCACTGAGCAGGTTCGGAGGGCGGCTGCGATGCCAGCAGCGGCGACAAACCCTTTCCGGAGGCCGTCCCCGAAGGCCATGATGCCACCTTAGAGGCCCGGAAAACGGCCGGCAGAGGTGAGGCGGAACGGGTCGAGCTGGCTCTGACGGCGGCGTGGCAACCACAGGACCAGACGAGGCCGGACCAGGCGTGGATGAAGACACGGAGGCGGAACCTTACGGCAGCGGGACGGCTGCGGAACCTGACGGCAGCGGGACGGCTGCGGAACCTGACGGCAGCGGGACGGCTGCGGAACCTGACGGCAGCGGGACGGCTGCAGGCAGTGATGTGGAAGTCGCGGGGGATGAGTCCGCAGGTGACGGCTGAACAGACCTCCCCGGACTGTCAGCAGATGTGAGGATGTGCTGGCTGGGTCCTCCAGGACCCTCAGCTAACGAGGCGTGGTGCTGGGTGGGCTCCTCGGGCCCTCCAGCAGACGTGGCATGAGGCCGGACGGGCTCCTCGGGCCCTCCAGCAGACGTGGCATGAGGCCAGACGGGCTCCTCGGGCCCTCCAGCAGACGTGGCATGAGGCCAGACGGGCGACTCGGGCCCTCCAGCAGACGTGGCATGAGGCCAGACGGGCGACTCGGGCCCTCCAGCTGATGAGGCATGACACCGGCTGGGTTCACCCGAACCCCCAGCAGACGAAACCTGAGGCCGGCTGGGTTCTCCCGAACCCCCAGCTGACGAAACTTGAGGCTGGACGGGCTCCTCGGGCCCTCCAGCTGGAGTAGATGCAGGGCCAGAGGCAATAGGGACCCCTGACTGAGGGTGGAGATGAGAGGCTGATTTAGCAGAAGACAAAGCTAACGATTCCTGCACTAGCTGCGCTACTGACTGGGCCATGGACCGTAATAAAGTCTGCAAAAAGTCTGATTGAGGTAGCGACTGAGCCATGGATAACTGAACTTGAGGTGATAGTGGTGGTGGTGGAGTTGGTGACTGGGCTACAGACGGCTGCTGACCAGGTGACACGGAAAACTGAGCTGAAGGTGGCTGCTGATCGGAAAACTGAGCTGAAGGTGGCTGCTGATCGGAAAACTGAGCTGAAGGTGGCTGCTGATCGGAAAACTGAGCTGAAGGTGGCTGCTGATCCGAAAACTGAGCTGAAGGTGGCTGCTGATCGGAAAACTGAGCTGGGAACTGCCATAAAGGTTGTAGTGATGGTGGTTGTGATGGTGACTGAGCTAATCCTCCTGAGCCTTCTGAACACGACAAAAACTGCTGGAAGGGCTCACCTGAGCCTCCAGCTGACACAGGAACGGGTGCCGGCACCAGCTGAACACCAAACCCTTCCACCCGAGGAACTGAAACGGGTGGAGGGGAACGCTGGGCCCGAGCTACCCTAGGAGCAGAAACAGGAGGAGCGAGAAGCTCAGGAATGGTCTCAAAATGCCCAATATTGCCAACTGGGTCTGGGCATATAGTCTTAGCAGAGTGGGCAACCTCAGAAACATTCAACCGGGACACAGAACAGTCCCTGGGAAGCGCCACGGTCTTAATAGACTGTAGAGAGGTGCAACTAGAGTCCTTAAATGTCCTTGGGGAACAGACAGCCCCTTCCTTCAGAGAGCCTGAGTTACAGCCTGCAATTTCTGTCCCTACCAACTGCCTGCGCCCTTGCTGAAAAGTACATGGTTGAAAGGCTGGCTTAGAAACATTAACCACCCCCCTTTCAGCTGACTTGAAAACAGAACTTGAAGCCTCCGGAAATTTCACAGCAGTTCGAACATTTCTCCCCCCAGATTTAAGTGGAGTAGTCTTATTCATTTTAACACTGGGTTCAGATTGTGCAGAATGAAAACAGGTTCTTAAATCCTCAGAGCAGGGGTTCACAGGGTTAACAAACACAGACTCAACTACCTTTAAGTTAGTGGATTTAGATTCACTTGAATGGCAGGTAGTCTTCAGAATCTTAGGGGTGGATTTATTGTTTGTTATGTTCATGAGTTCAGGAGGTGCATGAGATAGACAGTCTTTGTTGCTCACCACTGCTGACTGTCCAGAGGAAGCGGAGCGACGGCTGCGTGAGCGTCGCTCACTCTGGGAAGAGGGAGATAAGCCAGACTGCGAATCCTCCTGCAGACCGGGCCGAAAGTCTTTCGGTGGGCCGGGCTGGGACGAAGAGGCGGGAAGTTTGTGTAGCTCCGATCGTGGAAGTCCCAAAAACAAAGCAAAGGATTGCAGTGGAGTAAGCCCAGTGTCTTCCACCACATAATCCTTCTTTCGTCGCTGCTTGCCCCTCCTGCAGGGCCTGAATTCTGAGAGCAGCGGTGGAGTGACACCAGAAAACGGAGGAGCTACTGCCGTCGAGGGAGAGCGCTTGGCCCCTCGCATCCCTGACGGAACAGCTGATGGAACGGTGGTAGCCATCGCAGTTTGGAAGCTGCGGGGCCCACCCAGAGCCAAACGAGACCCATCGAATGGTGACTCGTGCTCCCAGGCACACCTAGCCCCCTGCCTCTCCCTCTCCTTGAGGAAGGTGGAGACTGCGGGTCGCCGATACCATACGGAGTCTGCTGGATCCATTACTGGTCGCGTCGTTCTGTCAGGGCTCTGTGTGCGGGTAGGCAGAGATGAGGATCCAAATGCAGGACTCGAACACAGAATTGAAACTCAAAAACCTCAGCTTTATTGCTGGCAGAAAAACAAACATGAAGTGACGATGGAACACTGAGACCAAGGACACACAGGCATAATCTGATGGTACGACACGACACCGAGCATGGGAAAACACAGGGCTTATATACACAGGGTAGTAACGGGGGAATCGGCAACAGGAGGGAGACACAGCTGGGAGAGATCAGGGCTAACGAGACAGGGGGAACAAAGCTGCACATACTAACATCAGACAGGAACAAGAACCTTCAAAGTAAAACAGGAAACAAAACACACTTTACTAAGACACAGACTAGACAGAGACAGACTTGACACTGACCAAAGGCTACTAAATGATAATCATAATCACAACAGTATCAGCCCTCACCCGATGTTGGCTTCATCGGGTGAGGGCCTCCAGCTCGCACTGGAGCGGTTCGCAGCCGAGTGTAACGCAGCGGGAATGAGGATCAGCACCTCCAAATCTGAGGCCATGGTTCTCAGCCGGAAAAGGGTGGAGTGCCCACTCCGGGTCGGGGATGAGTTCCTGCCCCAAGTGGAGGAGTTCAAGTATCTCGGGGTCTTGTTCGCGAGTGATGGGAGAAGGGAGCTGGAGATCGACAGACGGATTGGGGCTGCGGCTGCAGTAATGCGGACGCTGCACCGGTCAGTCGTGGTGAAGAGGGAGCTGAGTGTAAAAGCGAAGCTCTCAATTTACCGGTCGATCTACGTCCCTACCCTCACCTATGGCCACGAGCTGTGGGTAGTGACCGAAAGAACGAGATCGCGGATACAAGCGGCGGAAATGAGCTTCCTCCGAAGGGTGGCTGGCCTCTCCCTTAGAGATAGGGTGAGAAGTTCGGCCATCCGGGAGGGGCTTAGAGTAGAGCAGCTGCTGCTCCACATCGAAAGGAGCCAGCTGAGGTGGTTCGGGCATCTGGCAAGGATGCCCCCTGGGCGCCTCCTGGGCGAGGTGTTCCAGGCATGTCCCACCGGGAGGAGGCCCCGGGGCAGACCCAGGACACGCTGGAGAGATTATATCTCTCGGCTGGCCTGGGAACGCCTTGGTATTCCCCCGGACAAGCTGGAGGAGGTGGCTGGGGAGAGGGAGGTCTGGACCTCTTTGCTTGGGCTGCTACCCCCGCGACCCGACCTCGGATAAGCGGATGAAGATGGATGGATGGATGGACAACAGTATCAGATCATAAATCATAATATAGAAAAACACCAAGATAACTGAAACACCAAGTACCAGAGAAACATAAAGGAAAATCCATGATGCAAAAGTACCAAAACATAATGAACTCAAAATACTGGGTCCAACGGACCCAGAACCGTGACAATGAGTCTGTCATCTGAGCATGTGTGGTTTGAATTTATCAGTAGTGGCTCAGCTGTACTTTAACACTTCAGGTTCAGCATGGACCACCTTGTTGGTAAGAATTGTAGCCTCTCAAGTTTGAATCTAATAAATTAATTGAAGGCTCCTTAATCTTTTCTTACAGGCTGTAAAACTCACCCTTTATATAGCTGCAGAGCACAAAATACGCTGCTATACATATATTAGGATGCCGTATTAAACACATACTATAGCACTGGGATTGAGGATTATGGTGGAATACATCCAGGCTAATGCAGGTTTTCATTTCAATGCACACGAGAACACTGAATTCTCCAAAATATGACATTATACAATGACACCCCAACCCTCATCAGTTACTGACATCAGTTTGTCTTTTCTGTTCATTCATGTGTTGTCTGTTTTTCTATGATGCTGATTCTCTGCTTCAGATCATTTAGAGGTCTTGAAACCAATTTCCCGTGTGTATTTCTCTTGACGAGAAAATGCGATAGAAAAGTTGTAAACTTTGTCTTGCAGGATTTCCTACAACTGAACCCATCTCTGCCTTTGCATTTGGATGGTAGCTTCCAGAGTTACGAGTGTAAAGTTTACAGTACCAAGCACTCTTGCAATAAAATGTATCGTTTTATGCACTTGAGCGCATAGTTTGTGTTTTTACTATTAAACTTTGGCCTCGTGAAGTAGTCAGACTCGAACGTCAAGGAAGGTGGTAGGGAAGCAGACTACACAGACATTTCAGATTTCCAGAGGTGAGCAATTTATTTACAGTTAATTTAATGTGTAACTTAACAAACTTCCCCCCAAATCAACTCAATTAACAAACCTCAACAGACCATGGATCTGGTAACGCAGCTCACCTCTCCTCTCTGCTGCATCTGGTGTCGTGGTTTTAGGCAAGGATTCAAGCGACCCCTTGTAGAGCACTCAAACTCCGACCTTTATTGTCTACTTCCTGTTTCAGAACCCCCTTTCACAATAAAACAGGTTATGCTCAAACAGATTACACCACATCCTCCTTTCGCTGAAAACATCAAACTTACAAGAACATTTACCGCATATATGAAAACTGTACTTTTTTTTTCTTAGAACCTTTCATAGAAACTTTTCTTTCTCTTCAACCTTTTTTTCCTTTACTTTTAAACCCATGTTTTTCTTCTTTGTTTTTTTTATTTTCACAAGTCCAGTCTTTGTGGTTTTTTGACAACCCTGCCAGCCCTAGTTCTGACAGGACCTGGGTCTTCTGTCTTAGGAGTCAGAGTTGTAGTCGCTGATAGGTTTGAAGCAGGCAGGGCGTTCTCTGTTGGACTGACAGGCGTAATTGGGGTTTGTAACTTTGGTGTGGCATCTGGCAATGGCTGGAGGTGATGCCTATTTCTCCTGATGGCTCCTGAAGGGGTCTCGACAATGTATGAGCGGGGTGTGGAGTGAGAGGAGATGACAGTCCCTTCACGCCTAGCGTCTGTAATCCACACTGGTTGTCCTGGTGAGAGTGGAGGAAGTTCTGTCACACGATGTCTCCTGTTGTACGCAACACTGTCCTTCATCACTCTCTCTCTCGCTTTTGTCAACACTGTAGCCTTGCTGGGCAGGCTGGGATTGAGCAAAGAAGGAAGCTGGGGAACTGACGTGCGCAGTCTTCGTCCCATTAGTAGTTGCGCAGGGCTATATCCATTAGCCAATGGGGTTGCTCTGTAAGCTAGAAGTGCAAGATATGAGTCTTTTGCTTTCTTTAGCAGACTTTGCACAGTTTGGACATGACGCTCAGCCTCACCATTGCTTTGTGCAAATCTTGGACTGCTTGTTACATGTCTGAACCTATAAGCTGCTGCAAAGTCTTTGAACTGTTGGCTTGAAAACTGAGGTCCATTGTCACTGCAGAGAAACTCTGGAATCCCATGTCTGGAAAAGATTGATTTTAGATGCACTATAACATCCTCCGATCTTGTGGGAGTAAGTTTGGCTATTTCCACAAATTTAGAGTAGTAGTCCACCAGAAGCACATAGTTGCTGTTGTTAAACGTAAAAAGGTCTGCTCCAACTTTTTGCCATGGTCTCTCAGGGAGTTGGCTTGGCATTAAAGTTTGCACTGGGTTGGTACGCTCTTTGATGCATATGGTGCAGCTTTTCACAAGTTCATTTATTTGCCCACTCAGACCAGTCCACCATACTGTCTCCCTGGCTCTCCCTCTGCATCTCGACATTCCCTGATGTCCCTCGTGTAGGGCAATGAGGACAGAGTGGCGCATAGCAGTAGGGATCACTAGTCTGGTGCCTTTCAGTAGCAGATTGTCGTGTACCGTTAAGGTGTGTCTGTGTGGCCAATATGCTTTAATTGGGCCTATGAGATGGCTGTATTCTGGCCAGCTGCTCTGACAAAAAGCCATGACATCTGAGCATATGCTGTCGGTTTTAAGCTGTTCCTTTAACTGTGTGACGTATGTCGAGGTAGCAGGCATGCATTTGACTATTTCATCCACATATATATTCGTGTCATCCAGTAGTTCAGCTGTACCCTTAGAATCGGGGTCTTGGTTAACGGGTGCACGTGACAGCGCATCTGCTGTGAGGAGTGCTTTGCCTGGAGTGTGTGAGATGGTGTAACTGTACCTCATGAGCCTTAGGCGGAACCGTTGGATTCTGGGTGGAAGCTCGGTTAGAGCTTGCTGTCCTAGCAGGCTGACGAGTGGCTTGTGGTCAGTCTCTAAGGAGAAGTGTCTCCCGATGAGAAAATCTTTGAATCTTTCACAACCCCATGTTAGTCCAAGCGCCTCCTTCTCCACCTGTGCATACCTCTGTTCTGTTTCCGTTAAAGAACGAGATGCATATGCAACAGGTCTCCATTGCTCTCCTTCTTTTTGAAATAGGACTGCTCCCAGGCCATAGGAGGAAGCATCTGCAGACAGTTTTAATTCTTTGTTTGGGTCATAGAGTGACTGGGTCAGAGAGACTGGCTTTAAATAGGGCCATCAATTTCTCTCCAATTGCCCAGCTAGTACCACTCACTCAAACTGAGGGATCTAAAACTCTACACAGATGATCTAAAAACACAAAACCTCTACACCAGGGGTGTCAAACTCAAATACACAGTGGGCCAAAATTCAAAACTGGAACAAAGTCGCGGGCTAACATTAATATTTATTGAAATATATTTATTCCTCCAGATATAAGAATGAATCTTTTCTTATGGACTCAAACAAGTTTTGCTGAAAAACTGAATATGGAACAAACAAAGCTTAATACTAAACAATATATATATTAGCTGTATAATACCAGTAGGCCAGCTCTAATAGTAATTTGGTATGGCTGTAAGTAGGCTGCGGGCCAAATTTGGCCCGCGGGCCATAGTTTGACACCTATGCTCTACACACTTCTAATATGCACATTTACACAACTAAATGGCAGTATTAATGAAAGGAAAAACATTCAACAAATCTCTCTAAAACTTAACACAAACAAAAGGAAGCATCTCTATGGAAAAAGAAACCCCTCCACTTGGTTTGACCTGCTGATGTCATATGTGACATCAGCAGGACTTTAAAATGAGGAAATGCAGGGTGGGCGGTTCCCCACACCTGACCCTCATGAAGACTGAAAAGACAAACAAAGTAAGTATGAACAAATGACTTAATGTGTAACATAATAAAATATAAAGAAACATGTAACTGAGTATCTAGCTCAATTTGCAGAATGTTTGATTTGCTGGCAACAAAACGCTTGAACAAACAAACCCGGGACAGTGAGTGAAGCAATGTTACTTGACAAATAGCAAATCATAGCAAATACATAGAAACAGAATAATGTGTACAATGTGCAAAAAAAGGTAAACACATATGGGACAAATGGAGAGCATTGCAACTGCTCCTCTGCTTTGTCACCCCCCCCCCCCAAGGCACTCACTCCTCCATGGAACGCGACAGAAAATCGGCCACCACATTCTTGTGCCCTGGTCTATACTGGATCCTAAAGCGAAATGGCTGTAGGGACAGATACCATCTAGTGATTCTGGCATTAGAGTCTTTCATTCTGTTCATCATTGTAATGCACGATGGTCAGTTTCCAAAACAAACTCATCACCCATGAGATAGTACTTCAATGTATCCAGAGCCCATTTTATTGCCAGTGCCTCTTTCTCAATAGTGGAATATTTCATTTCCCTAGGAAAGAGCTTACGGCTTATATACACCACTGGTCGTTTATCCTCACCCTCACCCTGCAGCAACACTGCTCCAAGTCCTTCTCCGGAAGCATCCGTCTGCAAAGTGAATGGCTGGGTAAAATCCGGGCACTGCAAAACAGGTTCACTACACAAACAGTGTTTAAGATCAACAAAAGCAGCATCACACTTGGCAGTCCGTTTAACTTTTGTGGGGCTGGATTTACGAGTAAGGTCACTAAGGACCGCAGCTCTGGCAGAGAAGTTGGGAATGAAGCGGCGATACCACCCCGCCAGACCCAAAAACGATTTCACTTTCCGTTTGGTTGTAGGAGGTGAGTAGGCTCAATCAGTTCTTCTACTCTTGGCATCGGATAAGCATCAAAAGCAGAAACAGCATTGAGTTTAGAGAAATCCACACAAAATCTCTGTTTAGAGTCATTTTTCTTTGGCACTAGCACCACTGGACTACACCACTCACCTCTAGATGGCTCAATGACTCCCATGTCAAGCATGTCTTCCACCTCTTGTTTTAATGCTGGCATCAGCTTTGCAGGAACCCATGAGGTGGTGCCTCTAATAGGTTTTTGATTGGGACAGTGTCGTATCTCATGTTGGATGAGATTGGTGCAACCTGGTTTGGTGCTAAAAAAGATCAGCAGGCATAATTGCTTTCAACTCTTTCTGTTTTTTTGAAATAAGATGACTCAAATCAGGAACTGGCTGTTGACCTGCTAAAGAAGGAAAGAACAGCTCCCGTGGTTCCTCCTCTTCGACCACGGCACGAGCCCAACACTCTAGCGAAGGCGCTGGCCAATCAAACCATTCTTTCAACAAATTTACATGAAATATTTGATGCTTCTTGCGACGCTCAGGCATGTACAGTTCATAGGTAACTGGACCCACTTTCCTACTGATCATATACGGTCCCTGCCACTTGGCAAGGAGACTGTTCTCAGATGATGGAAGAAGCAGCAAAACCTTTTGTCCCTCTTGAAAAATCCTCCTACGAGCTGCTTTGTCATAACTCTGCTTCTGACGTTGTTGGACACCAACCAGATGAGTATCCGGTTGTTCAGTGATGACATGACGAATCCTACTTCCGGGCCTAAAGTAGTCTGCGTTTAATATGGCTTTTGTGTTGTTAACATGTTTAATGTTTTGTATTTTCTTCTATTTGATCTCAAAAAGCTCCTAAAACAGTCAGTGATCACTGTTGACCTCCCTCGGCTTTTATTACCGCTAATCATTTATTTAAGCTCAGTTTTTAAAACCTTAGGATGTAGCTACAGCCCAGCCCATGCAGCAGTATATGAATGACTAACCTCGTATTGTGGATGGATTATCTCAGTTGTTCTCCTGGCTGAAGTTTGGTCCTTTTACAGCATCCTGCCATGCAATTACATTTGTTCCTGACCACCGAGAACACTCACGTTAACTTTTATCGAGTGGAAAAAAAGTTAGCTTGTTTATATTATGCTAACATAGCTGTGTCGCTAGCGGTCACGTAGCACATCATTATATACCAGCTAGCCAAACTTCAGTAACCCTACAAACGTCCCTGCTGTTTAGTTTTCTGTCTTCATTTATGCTGGAAGTGATAACAGAGCTGTACATTTTAATTTGTTTCCAAAACCCTGCAGTCAGGACATGCTATATTGTATTTAGATAGAAGCTAGCGAGCTAACTCCCTGCTAACTTCTAACTCCGTTAAATGTCATAAATTCCATTTTCATGGATGCCTGGATGTTAAACTCAATTGTTACACCTGGTAGAGCAGAACGCTGATCATTTTATTAAAGATGAAAGACTTTAGACAGTTTTTCAACTCTCAGTAATGCCATAGTGATTGTTTGATATATGGACCTGCAGCGGAGTTTAGGCCCAGACACGGCTAGCGACGTCAGACTTAACGACCGGATTGGCCAGCTCTTGGAGCTCCTCAAGCTTATCTCTCATTTTCAGTACATATGAAAGAACATTGCATTGTTTTCTGGGA
Organism: Maylandia zebra; assembly: GCF_041146795.1. Taxonomy (NCBI): domain Eukaryota; kingdom Metazoa; phylum Chordata; class Actinopteri; order Cichliformes; family Cichlidae; genus Maylandia; species Maylandia zebra. The sequence continues at coordinate 45,166,372 of NC_135167.1, forward strand.
TTTGGAGCCTCCCAAGCCTCTTTCAACACATCAATGGGACCCCGGACAGCGTGGCCATACAAGAGCTGGAAAGGAGAAAACCCTGTTGAAGCTTGAGGTACCTCTCTATAGGCAAAGAGCAAGAAAGGAAGACACTGGTCCCAATCCGCTCCTGTATCTTTCACAAACTTCCTCAACATAGCTTTAAGGGATTTTGTGAAACGTTCAACAAGGCCATCTGTTTGTGGGTGGTAGGGAGTTGTCTTGATACCTTTGATCCCCAGCAATCTATAGACTTCTCTCATGAAGTTAGATGTAAAGTTGGACCCTTGGTCAGTAATGATTTTTTTTGGGAGGCCTACCCTCAAGAACATTTGTATTAAGCAGTTGGCAATCTGACGAGCTTTAACCTTAAATAAGGGGAAAGCCTCAGGATATCTTGTAGCATATTCACACACTACCAAAATACACCTGTGCCCTGCGCTGCTCCTCTCTAATGGGCCTATGATGTCCATCGCAACACCGGAGAATGGGATGTCTACAACTGGCATAGGGATCAGGGGAGCCCTCTCACCTTTCCTTCCTGGTGTTGTTAACTGACACTCGGGACAAGACTTGCACAGTGTCTGTGTGGCAGGATGAATGTTATCCCTCGGTCCAACCCACTTTCAGCCTGGCCCATTAGGGGGCGCTGGTATAAATAGTGGCCATTTGAGTGTCTCTGCATTGCTTGCCTGTGATCTCCTTTTTGGTCACCTGACTTCCTCGGTGTGGTAGAGATCGTTTGTGGGTTACTCCTCTAAAGTCTCCATCGCGGCTGGTCGTAGCTATAGAAGCCTCCTCTGAGCTATTCTGCTTACATTCTATGACCCGGCTTACTTGGTATGTAATCAACTTTTGTTACGCTCTCTGCCTTCTATTGTTCTTTTATAGTAATTATTTATTATGTTTCGCAGGAAGAGTGGGCCTTAGTTTTGCGCCAAGCTACGTGAACTGAAGTGCTGCTGTTTTGCCTTGCTGTGCTTTTACTGTCTGTTCCCGTTGTGAGAATTCTTCCCTGCTGCTGTCAGCTTTTACAGTGGACGTCGGCGTGGACAACGGCCATATGCATGCCGGTTATCGGAGTCAGCTGGCGTGCATATTGATTGACTGTTAACTTATCGTCGTGTGGACGGCAAGTTGGAGCAGTACGGCGATTCCGTTTGCTCCAGATTTTAGAGTTTTATTCAGATTGTATGTTGTTTTATTGCTTTTTGATTTGTAGTTTGGATTTTCTGTTACACCACTGGTGGGAGGCCCTTTTTCTAGCTGTGGATCACCAGTGTGGTCTTGCAGTTGGGTTATCCCCCGGTGCTACACATTAGTTTGTTGTAATATATTAAAATTTTCTTTGTTTCTTTTATTCAGATGCGGAGTGCCGACGTGGAGGAGACTAGGGTGCCTTGGTGGTGGGATCCCTTGAGTGTACACACCTGCCTTGTTTAGTTTATTAGTGTGAGTGTGTGTGATAGTATGTTGCACTTGTGTTTTGGGTGTGTTTTCTTTCTTTAGTTTGTGTGTGGCATCCCTGCCCCTCCACTGGTAAGCCTCAGCTCTGAATACCTTTTTAAGCATATTTGTATTTGAATATGTATGATTGTGCTTTTATATGGTGTTTTAAATAATTATTAATAAATTGTGAATTTGTTGATCATTGAACCTCGTCTCTGGACTGAGTATAGCGAACCTAAGTGCCTTTCTGGTGATTTAGTGTTACTTTCAGTATTCTCTGGGTGAAATTCCCAGGGTGGCGTTGTCTTTTTTTAAAACTGCAAAGAGTATCTACTTTATATCCCATCCTCGTCTCGCCACAAACTTGGCGTTGTTGTCGACAGGATATACTCTTTAAAACAGAGACGTGTGTTCTTCTTTTTTTGTTTGGTGTAACGTAAATTGTTTTTTTTTTATATTATTTTTGTACAGAATAAAGGCAAAGCAGCAGCTACTTTGGTGTGGGATTTCACAGCTGTGTTACAGAGATGGAGGAAGAGTTACAGGAACTCAGGGACTTGATCGCGCAGCTGAAAGCAGACAATGAGAGGCTGCGTCAGGAGAGGGCTGTTGGGTCAGGTACTAGTGCTACACCTTCTACTTCAACTGCATCATCTGTTAACCCCCCAACGGCTGGTGTCTCTGTAGCAGAGAGACTAGTTTTTGTGCCCCGTGACAGAAAGTGCCCTATGTTTAGAGGAAAATCAGGTATAGGGTTGAATGAATGGTTGGAGGAAATAGAAGGTTGTGCTAGAGCACGTCATTTGTCTTTGGCTGATAAAGCATTTTTCCTGTTTGACCACCTAGAAGGGGAAGCACGTGAGGAGATCAAATATCGCTCTAGTGCAGAGAGGACTGATCCTGCTAAGATAATCACTATATTGCAAGAACTGTATGGCTGTTCAGACTCCTATGTAGCATTGCAGGAAGCTTTCTTCTCTAGAAAACAGCAGGAAAGTGAGACGCTGCAAGAGTTTTCCCTCGCTCTCTTGGGTCTTATGGAGAAAGTTAAATCGAGTGCCCCTAATGGCATGCCCAATGCTGACGTTTTATTAAGAGATCAATTTGTTGAACAGGTCTTAGATAGTACCTTGCGGCGGGAGTTAAAGCAGCTAGTAAGGAGGCAGCCAACACTGACATTGCTGGAGATTAGAGGGGAAGCTATTAGGTGGGAACGTGAAGGGTTGCCTAGTGGCGTTAGGCATAGAAGCAGTTCTGTCCCTTCTGTTTATGGCATTCAGTATGGGGTCCATAGCGGTCCTTCAGGAATAGCCCAGTCTACCCAATTGTCTGAGATGAGCGAGATGAAGGAATTGTTAAAGTGCCAGCAGGAGCAACTTAATCAGCTCACTCAGAGCATTGCTCGATTGCAGGGCCCCCATCGAATGCCTCGCTCAGGACGGGGCGACTCCATTATATGCCGTCATTGTCAGCAACCTGGACATGTTGCTCGGGAGTGTGATGGGGAACGCGTCCCTCGTTCCCGGCCTCCTTCGCAGGCCCCTCTGCATAATCGCAGGCACTCTCCTTTAAATACGGCTTCGGAAAACTAGCACCCTCCGTATTGCCGAGCCACAGTTCGGGTGGGGTGTCTATTGGCTCAAGGGTTGCTTCTAATGGTCCAGAGGCAGTCTCCAAATTAATTTCATCCTGTCCTCATATAGATGTGGACATGGGCGGTATAAAAGTACCTTGTTTGGTTGATACGGGGTCCATGGTCTCTACCATTACTGAAAGTTTTTTCCGCCAGCATTTTGAGTCCTGGGGTCAAGAGCGTCTCCAAGCTTGTCATTGGTTGCAGCTTAAAGCGGCTAATGGGTTGTCCATTCCTTACCTTGGCTATATCGAGCTAAGTGTAGAGCTCTGTGACAAGTTTCTTCCACAGTGTGGCGTGTTGGTCGTTAAAGATCCTCCAGGTGCAGGACCTTCCACGGTTCCGGGTGTATTGGGGATGAATGTCATTCGGAAGTGTTACCACGAGCTTTTTGGGCAACACGGTGAAGCATTGTTTAGTTTGGGCTTTGCCACAGAGGTTCCTAAACCCCTTGTGCAGGCACTGCAAAAGTGCCATGACGTTAGTATAAGAGCCCCACTGGATTTGTCTGGCCATGTGAGAGTGAGGGGTAAGCGAGCATGTTGCATTCCGGGTGGTGTAATGAAAGTAGTGGCCGCCACCTGTTCTGAGCAATATTCAGGTGCCACTGTGTTATTTGAACCTACTGATGTTAACTTGCCTGCTGGACTTTTAGCGTCCCCTGCATTGGTTCGAGTGGTTAGAGGTACTGCATACATACCAGTTGTTAATGTAGGGACTACGGCGGTCTTGCTTTACCCTAGGACCGTTATAGGGACCCTGGAAGATGTTCATGTGGTCAGTTTGCCCGCTGGTGTGACAGAAGTACTCCCTAACGTAGCCACAATGGCATCTCACACCGCCACTCCTACTGTGCAGGATCAGATGGAAGGGATTGATTTGTCTAAACTGTCAGCAGAGGAACAGGGACAGGTGAGGTTTCTCCTTAAGAAATACAGCTCTGTCTTTTCTGCTCATGACACTGATTTGGGTTGCACTAACTTGATCTCCCATGACATTCCAGTCTTAGACGATATCCCCGTGCGGCAGCGTTATAGGCGCATCCCCCCTTCAGAGTACGAGGTTGTGAAAGAGCATATTAACCAGTTGTTAGGGGCCGAGGTGATTAGAGAGAGTAGCAGCCCCTATGCTTCTCCCATTGTGCTCGTTAAGAAGAAGGATGGCAGCCCGCGCATGTGTGTTGATTATCGGCAACTGAACAACAAGACAAGGAAAGATGCATTCCCCCTGCCGCGCATTGAAGAATCCTTAGATGCGCTGACTGGTGCCCGTTGGTTTTCCACCATGGATTTAGCAAGTGGCTATAATCAGGTCCCAGTTACGGAAGAGGATAGGCCCAAGACTGCCTTCTGTACTCCTTTCGGCCTATTTGAATGGAACCGAATGCCATTTGGGCTCTGTAATGCCCCTAGCACCTTCCAGAGACTAATGCAACGCCTTTTCGGTGATCAACAGTGCCAGTCTCTGCTTCTCTATCTTGATGACATTGTAATCTTTTCATCAACAGTATCGCAACATCTTGAGCGGCTGGATGTGGTGCTAGGTCGGCTTCAGCAGGAAGGTTTAAAAGCCAAGCTTGCCAAATGTGCCTTTTTCCAGCGGGAGGTTCGCTACCTAGGCCATGTCATCTCTGATCAAGGTGTCTCTACGGACCCTAGCAAGGTGGAAGTGGTGGCTAACTGGCAGCCTCCTAAGACTGTTTCGGAACTACGCTCCTTCCTTGGGTTTGCCAGCTATTATCGCCGTTTTGTGGAGGGTTTTGCCAAGTTGGCGGCACCTCTGCATAGACTGGTGGCAGAGTGGGGAGGCAGAAAATCAAAGAAGAGGTCAGAGCATGGTGTCGTGGAGAACTGGACTGCAGAGTGTGCTCAAAGTTTTGAGGCATTAAAGACTAAACTGACAACAGCACCAGTGCTCGCTTATGCAGATTTCTCTTTGCCTTTTATTTTAGAAGTGGATGCCAGCCATGCCGGCCTAGGGGCAGTGCTTTCCCAGGAGCAGGGAGGTAAGGTGAGGCCAATAGCCTATGCCAGTCGGGGTTTGAGGCCCACTGAGCGCAATATGCTAAATTATAGCTCAATGAAGCTGGAGTTTTTGGCACTTAAGTGGGCCATGACTGAGAAATTTAGAGAGTACTTGTTGGGCCATAAGTGTATTGTTTACACCGACAACAATCCTCTTAGTCACTTGTCTTCTGCTAAACTTGGGGCTACTGAACAGCGCTGGGCAGCTCAGCTCGCTTCGTTCGACTTCGACTTAAAGTACAGGTCAGGAAGGAGTAATAAGAACGCAGACGCTTTATCTCGCCAGCATCCACCTGATCCTCAGGAGATTAAAGCCATGGTTCCTGGTACAGCCTTGCCTGGACCTCTTCAACAAGCCTTGCGGCTGGGACCAGCTGAGGTATCACAAGCTGCCATTACAGTTCTGCCCCATCTCACTACTCCTGATCTTCATACCCTCCAACAGGTCGACCCAGTGATAAAAGAGATCTTGGTGTTCTGGAGACGGAAGCAGCGACCCAGCTTTGAGGAGCGGCAGCAGCTTGCTCCACCTGCTCTGGTGCTGCTACGACAATGGGATCGTCTGATCGAAAGGGAAGGAGTTCTGTATCGTCAGGTTCATCGCCCTGACGGTGCCGAGGTGGTACTTCAGCTTTTGCTGCCTAGTGCACTAATTGAGCAGGTGTTGACTCATGTTCATCAGGACCATGGCCATCAAGGGGTGGAAAGGACCCTAGCGCTTCTCCGCTCACGGTGCTACTGGCCCGGTATGTCTGCTGAGGTAGCTCGTTGGTGTCAGAGATGCGAACGCTGCCAAGTTGCAAAAGACACCCAACCAGCAGCTCAAAGTTTCATGGGACATTTGTTGGCTTCTCGACCAAATGAAATCTTGGCCATTGATTTCACCTTGCTCGAACCTTCCCGGAATGGGCTGGAGAACGTTTTGGTGATGACTGATGTTTTCAGCAAGTATACATTGGCTGTCCCCACTCGTGACCAATGTGCTGCTACAGTGGCCCAGGTTCTCGTGACTGAGTGGTTTTCGAAGTTTGGTGTACCAGCGCGTATCCATTCCGATCAGGGTCGTAACTTTGAAAGCTCCCTGATCCAGCAGCTCTGCAGGTTTTATGGTATCGAGAAGTCCCACACTACTCCTTATCATCCGGCTGGAAATGGTCAGTGTGAACGTTTTAATAGGACTTTGCACAATTTGTTGCGGACCCTGCCAGTATCCAGAAAAAGAGACTGGAATGTATGTTTGCCCCAGTTACTCTACTGTTATAATACCACTCCCCATCAGGCTACTGGGGAAACCCCATTCTTATTGATGTTTGGGCAAGAACCCAGGTTGCCAGTGGACTTTCTGTTGGGCAGAGTACCGGACCCCATCAGTGGAGATGTGCACGAGTGGATTCAGGAGCATCAAGCCCGGCTACAGGTTGTACATGAAGGAGCCAAAGAACGATTGCAATTGGCTGCCGACCGCAGAAAGAGGCACCATGATAAAAAGGTGAAAGAGGCACCATTGAACAATGGCCAGTTGGTGTTCCTGCGCGATCTGAGTGGAAGAGGGAGATGTAAAATCCAAGATAAATGGAAACCCGTGGTATATAGAATCCTGAAGGCACCTAGAGGAGGTGGGGCAGTATATACCATTGCACCTGCAGATGATCCCAGCAGTGTGAAGCATGTTCATCGTACCTTGTTGAAGGCTGTGGTAATGGCAGCTACACCATCAGAAGGGCCTGCTCTAAGCAGTAGCTCACATGGCCCAGAAATATCCTCCCCAGAACCAGGACATGACTCATCACGTGACAGTGACCTGTTATTCCTGAGCATAGGAGCTCCTCAAGTAAATGTTTCACCATCTTACAGCCCAGTGGCAGTGATTCCAAGTAGCCCTGAGTTGTTGCTTCCACCAGAAGACCGAACTTCCGATGTTCCAGCCACTTGTACAGTTACTCCGAGTGTAGCACCAGTTCCATCTAGCTCTCTTCCTGCTCCCTCTACGAGTTCTGATACAAGAAATGTGGTGGTGCGAAAAACAACCCGGTCCACAGCTGGCCAGCATTCAAACATCCATCATCTCCCAAGACCAACAGGGGAGGTGGCACAAGGGGCTGCTAACTCTATTTCTGAGCCTAGGGTACATGCTGTCTCTGCATTTTTTAGGCCTTGGGACTAATCTGGGTGTCTTTGTAATTCATCGTCGGGGCGACGATGCAAGAAGGAGGGGTAGAATGTGGCAGGATGAATGTTATCCCTCGGTCCAACCCACTTTCAGCCTGGCCCATTAGGGGGCGCTGGTATAAATAGTGGCCATTTGAGTGTCTCTGCATTGCTTGCCTGTGATCTCCTTTTTGGTCACCTGACTTCCTCGGTGTGGTAGAGATCGTTTGTGGGTTACTCCTCTAAAGTCTCCATCGCGGCTGGTCGTAGCTATAGAAGCCTCCTCTGAGCTATTCTGCTTACATTCTATGACCCGGCTTACTTGGTATGTAATCAACTTTTGTTACGCTCTCTGCCTTCTATTGTTCTTTTATAGTAATTATTTATTATGTTTCGCAGGAAGAGTGGGCCTTAGTTTTGCGCCAAGCTACGTGAACTGAAGTGCTGCTGTTTTGCCTTGCTGTGCTTTTACTGTCTGTTCCCGTTGTGAGAATTCTTCCCTGCTGCTGTCAGCTTTTACAGTGGACGTCGGCGTGGACAACGGCCATATGCATGCCGGTTATCGGAGTCAGCTGGCGTGCATATTGATTGACTGTTAACTTATCGTCGTGTGGACGGCAAGTTGGAGCAGTACGGCGATTCCGTTTGCTCCAGATTTTAGAGTTTTATTCAGATTGTATGTTGTTTTATTGCTTTTTGATTTGTAGTTTGGATTTTCTGTTACACCACTGGTGGGAGGCCCTTTTTCTAGCTGTGGATCACCAGTGTGGTCTTGCAGTTGGGTTATCCCCCGGTGCTACACATTAGTTTGTTGTAATATATTAAAATTTTCTTTGTTTCTTTTATTCAGATGCGGAGTGCCGACGTGGAGGAGACTAGGGTGCCTTGGTGGTGGGATCCCTTGAGTGTACACACCTGCCTTGTTTAGTTTATTAGTGTGAGTGTGTGTGATAGTATGTTGCACTTGTGTTTTGGGTGTGTTTTCTTTCTTTAGTTTGTGTGTGGCATCCCTGCCCCTCCACTGGTAAGCCTCAGCTCTGAATACCTTTTTAAGCATATTTGTATTTGAATATGTATGATTGTGCTTTTATATGGTGTTTTAAATAATTATTAATAAATTGTGAATTTGTTGATCATTGAACCTCGTCTCTGGACTGAGTATAGCGAACCTAAGTGCCTTTCTGGTGATTTAGTGTTACTTTCAGTATTCTCTGGGTGAAATTCCCAGGGTGGCGTTGTCTTTTTTTAAAACTGCAAAGAGTATCTACTTTATATCCCATCCTCGTCTCGCCACATCTGTAAACTGCTGTGGCCAGTAAAATCTAGTTGACATACGAGAGAAGGTTTTGGCTTGACCCAGGTGTCCTGCCCAAGGGACTGAGTGGGCCAACTGCACTACTGTGGATCTTAAACTCTTAGGCACAACCAACTGGTCTCCAACCCTACTGCGGCGATATAATAGCTCACCCTTTAGGAAAAATAGCTCTCTGCCTCTCTCAGTGACCTCTGTTGCATTTGTGACACTTTTTGAAAACAGGGGAGCTAAAGATGGATCCTCTCTTTGAAGCTGAGCTATTTCACCAGGTACGACTGGTAATTCGTCACATTGTGTCACTGGAACTGGTTCAGTGAACTTTGTCCCCCTCACCTTACCCTGTCGCCTCTGGGCTCTGCTCTTTCTTATGTGACCCTGACTTGATCCTTCAAAATCAGGAACATCACTGTTAGCGAATGGAAATTCACCCCAACCTAAACCTTCTTCTGCGTGATGCTTATGTTTTGACCTGGTGACTTCTACCATGGACTCAGCTGCAACACTTGGGTTGATTTCCTCTCCCCTGACTATCAGACCTCGCAAAATGGGAAGATCACGGCCCAACAAACCTGATATGGCAGTTTACTCATAACTCCCACTGAAACTAAATACAGCTTGCCGTCAATCTGAATATTAATGTTGGCAATTGGGTAATCCACATCATTACCGTGAACACACCAAACTTTTACTTTGCCGCAAAACGTGGCATCCCTGGGAAGACATTCCTGCCTAACCAAGGTACGGCTACTTCCTGAATCCAGAAGAGCCACACATGGCTTTTCCTCAATAAAAACGCATGTGGTGCGCTCATGCTGAGAAGAGGGCGCTAAAGACTCAACTTCATCTTCCTGACCTTCGACACCCCTTGAAGAAAAACACATATATGTTTTACTAACAGTCTGACTTGGACAATCTGCCCTAAAGTGACCTGTTTGACCACAAGAGTGACACACTAAAGGCCCACGTTGCTTGGTTTCCCTAGCCCGACTACTAGTGGAATTATGGGAGCCCTGCCTGAAATTCCTAGTTTTTTGACTGTTCCCACTCTCCGTCCTACCTACTATTACTGGGGCTAATTGTTTGGGACTTGCATAGCTCTTTAGTGGCCGACGGGCTGCAAGAAAAGCGTCAGCCAGCTCTGCTGCTTGCTTAGACGTGGTTGGGTTATGCTCCTCTATCCACGTGCGCAGTTCAGGATTGAGAACTCTCAGGAACTGCTCTAAAACAATGACACCACCAATTTCATCTTTGGACTTGTCTTTTGGAACTATCCACTTATCATACAGTTCTTTCAAGCGTGTCCTTAACTCTTTAGGTGTCTCGCCATCGCCCAACGTAGTGGAGGGAAATCTGAGTCTGTAAGTCTCTGCACATATTTCAAACTTTTCAAGAACAGCTTTCTTCACCTTTACATTGTCCATAATCTCATCAATGTCCATGGCTACAAAAGCAGCTCGTGCCTTACCAGTGAGAAGTGGAGCAAGATGTAGTGCCCAATCCTCGTGTGGCCACTGGCACCCGCTTGCAATCCTCTCAAAAGTTGTTAGGTAATGCTCAATGTCTTTGTCCTCGTTATAAGGCTGCATTTTAGGCCCTTTCCAAGCTGGTGGTCTTGTTAAGGAGGCAGACTGAGTTGCTGTTGTGGCCTCCATGACGCTAGATTGTAGCTGAGGCATTGTTGGATGCTCCGCAGTAGGCCTCAAATGCGTCTCTGTGTCAGCTGTTGCACCTTCCAACAGCAGCTGGTGCTCTCGACGTTCTGATTGCACTTGGAGCTGAGTGAACTGGTGCTGAATTTTCCACCAGCGATCTTCCTGCCGCTGCTTCTCCAGTTCCCATCGGGCCTCTCTGTCACTTTGTTGCCTCATAAAACCACGCAGGAGGTTAGAAAGTTCAGCAAGGTTATGCGGTTCAATACCTTGCTCTACTTCCTCTAGCTGATTGAACACTGGAGGCTCCTCACTTGCAGAGTCCATTGGCACTTGGTGCTTTTTTGGTCTAGCTCCTTTCTGCATTGCTGCTACCTACTGGCCTGGAGCCACTGCTGCCACCATTTGTGAAGTAGTCAGACTCGAACGTCAAGGAAGGTGGTAGGGAAGCAGACTACACAGACATTTCAGATTTCCAGAGGTGAGCAATTTATTTACAGTGAACTTAATTTAATGTGTAACTTAACAGAACTTTCCCCCAAATCAACTCAATTAACAAAACTCAACAGACCATGGATCTGGTAACGCAGCTCACCTCTCCTCTCTGCTGCATCTGGTAGAGACTGGCTTTAAATAGGGCCATCAATTTCCCTCCAATTGCCCAGCTAGTACCACTCACACTGTATCACACTGCCCACACTATATTTTACCATAGTGTATCATGGTGCCAGGCACACACCCACCCTGGCCATCCATGTGATGTAAAAGAAAATGTGCTTTATCCGACAGGGCCACCTTGGATAGAGGTCTGACAGAGGTTAGCATGAACACCCTGACTGGTCTGCAGCTCTTTAGCCCCAATTGCAATAGACTGTGATACACTGTGTATTCTGACACCTTTCTGTCAGAACCGAAATGAACTGTTTTCAGCAATTTGAGCTACACTAGAAACACAGGAGCTAGCTATACTAGCTCATCTATTGGATCGGACCACAAGGGCCAGTCTTCATTGCCCACGTGCATTATCGAGCCTTGGCCATCTGTGACCCTGTTCCTGGTTGACCACCGTTCCATCCTTGGACCACTTTTGATAGATACTAACCACTGCAGACTGCAGTTGCGGGATCCAGTAGTCTAGACCAGCGGTCCCCAACCCCTGAGCCATTGGTACCGGGCCGCGAGAGTTGAGGCTCGGGTGTGAAATTTATGGTTTTCAGGGTTTTTATTATTAACTCGGTTTCCCTGGGTCTTTTCCCGTGTTACAGTTGTGTGTCTTATTTTGAAAGAAATATTTACATGTTACCATAGCGACCAGAGAGCATTGTGGGGCAGAGAGGAGGACGTTACGCTGAATGTTGTGGGTGCATTTCAGGAGGACGCTGCTAATAAAGTTACACAATTACACAGTGAATTCACGTTTATTATTATATTTACAAAATACCACAGTTTTTGTCTTGGTCGTATCATTTTATTTTGTTGTATTTATCTGTGACACGTTAAAGGCTGGTCTGTGAAAATATTGTCTGACATTAAACCGGTCTGTGGTGCAAAAAAGGTTGGGGACCGCTGGTCTAGACATCACAGTTTGGCCTTTTGTCAAACTTGCTCAAATCTTTACGCTTGCCCATTTTTTTTGTTTATAATACATCAACTTTGAGGACAAAATGCTCACTTGCTCCCTAATGAATCCCACCTACTAATATAGATGCTATGATGAAGCCTGTTAGAGGCCTTAATGCTATGCCTGATTGGTCTATATTAAATGTGTGTAAGGAGCGTGACTGAGACTGTCTCCATCACTTCTTAGATCTCAACTAGAGATGGCACGATACCACTTTTTTATGTCCGATACCGATATCATAAATTTGGATATCTGCCGATACCGATATGAATCCGATATAGTGTTTTTTAATCAACAAAACTGTTTTTTAAATATCTTGCTGCATTTTGTATAAGTTCATACTCAAGTTTAAAACAACAACAACACTAAAGCTATTCTGTTATACCTGTATGCAAAAAAAAAATTTCATAGTTCAGCAATACTGATCAATCTAATAAACTTAAACCTGCTCCATCCTCCCTATTCTGGTATTTTAAAGAGTACTTAGCATAAATATTAAGCAACCTAACTAATAAGGTTCCAACTCCCAGTAACAAAAAAAAAAAAAAAAAAATAGGGAACCACCCCTCACACTCCACCTCATGATGCTTAATCGACGTAATCAACCTTAATTTGATGCAGTGTGAAAAAAAAATGCACAGAAATCAATTATTTTTCAAGAAATATTAAATAGATTCAACATCTTTCTTCAACAAAATTGCAGACTGCACAGATGGTACCTTCCCAAAGGAAAAAGTACTGTAGCTTACTAGGGTATATTAGACTTAACAGTTACTATATACAGTAATGGACTTCTATTCATTTTGCATCAAATTAAAACTTTGGGTGTCAGATAATTATTTATTAAAAGCTAGACATTTTAAATGAGAATAAGAAAGAAAAGTATGTCTTTGTGCCCCCTTCTCCCTGTTCATGCCCTATCGGCCCCCCTGGCTAAACTTTGCTAGATCCGCCCCTGCACAGTTACCAGCGTCAGCTACGTAGAAAAAGATCCTCGAGTAGAAAGTAATATTAAATACATTCTAACAACAGCTGATCAAGCTTAAACGTGCTGCTGTTGTTCAGCCGCTGGTTTCCTCTTTCTGGTGCAAAGTGGGCCAAAAACAAACAAGAGAGACGGACTCGCGACAGAAAAGCCGATCAGCTGATCACTGATCAGTTTCATGATTGAAGTAGCAGCAGGACAGAGAGAGAGGCAGTCACTCCATATATCGCTTGTTAAGCTTAACATGGGAATGCTTTACAAACATTCAGAGATGGACTTACACACTTGCTTTACTTCTCTCGGGATAACTCTGTCAGAGATGAAATGCCGGGTTGGTAGCGAAGCTCCAAATGCTCAACCAGACCTGGCACGTCACAGCCGCTCTATCACGTGATGCATACTGCTTCGATGTGCTATGGTTATGAGGCGAATTACGCCGTGTCGCAAGTTTTGTGAGGTGCTTTCGTGATATTTAATGGATCGGATTACATTTTTTATTTCTCTCTGATATCCGATCCAGTAATTTAGGTCAGTATCGGACCGATACCGATACGTAATATCGGATCGGTCCATCTCTAATCTCAACTGGCCTTTTTTAGATGATCACTGGAAAAAGTGAGTTTCTATATTTCAGTAGGGCCATATAGTGTAGAGCAGGGGTGTCAAACATCCGGGGTAGTTTCATATGTCAGTTGTTAATGGCCCATCGGTATGTGGGAGCCGAATCTTCAGCCCTTCTGAGAATCCATGCAGGCAGGTGTGGCACACCATGCAGCCAATCACAGTTTTATTTTTCAGCCATTTGCCATTGTGGAGGACAAAAGGTTTCAAAACTTGTCCAGGCCTTAAACCCGATGTATGTAAGTTCAGCATTGAATATTACATACAATAAACTATATCCAAAGTGTCTTTGACTGGCAGAGATACAGAAATGTCTACATGTAGCACAGAACCATGGCTCAGTGTGAGTGAGTCTCACAGGCCTGAATGTGCACTTGAACCCATTTATAGTTCTTAACTTGTTTGATCTGGTGCTCACCACAAACAGGCACAAGCAGAAATGTTGGACTTTTACCTGTATTTTCACAAGTTTTACAGTTTTTCCTACTCATAAAAACCTCACGGTAATAAACAGTTATCCTGTTGATCCCCAATGCCTGAAAGGGAGAACATGTGGTTTACGTAATGTACCGCCAGATCTGTTAGTAAAAACATAGAATTGTGTGGTATCCACAGAAACGTCCAAAACTCTTATAAGACCACAAAACAATTTCAAGAACCACTAACGGCTAAAACTACAAATGATTAAAGAGCAGGTAAAAAAAATTCCACGAAGCATGGATCGTTCACCTGAGGGCACGTACACGGACATACTGTCAAACGCTGAAAGCCGACATCTTACAGATTGTGAAACTGCAGGTTTCGTTACTCTTGGACCAAAACTCAACTTATTACACACCAGTCTACTGTTGTCGGCCTGTTTCTTTATTTTCATTTTTTAATTTTTTTTCCCCAAAATGACCTCTGACAAGAAAGCCTAATTTCGGCTATGCAATACCGAAGAAATATCAACTGTCAAACATCTACCCCAAATTACAAAACGACCCTCTGTAACATTATGAAAAACCGAAACGTTTCTGTTTTTCACTTTCTGCTATAGAAATGTCTGTTTTTTATGACTAAGAAAAACAAACAAACTGGACAGTATGGATAATGAGCTACCAGGACTTTTTCTGTAATTTTACACATTTATTTCTTACAATTTACGTCCAAAGGGTCGTGCTGACAGATTTCTTCCTTTGTCACAGTTAAATATGTAACTTCTTTACACTGACAGAAAGGAGAGTTTCACTGCTCCCGCCTGCTTAAGATCAAAGTGGGCTGTGGGTCTCCGATTTAAAATCAGTTTGACACCCTGGTGTAGAGCTTTTAACACCTCTAGAAACAAATAGGATTTCGATAATATTAACAAAAAGGCAGAAATTGCCTGGAAAGTAGAAATTAATTCCTGTATTTTACCGAGGTCTGCAGTTTAATTCAGCGTTACCACCCAATCATATCTCCACTTCCTTTACATTGTGTGATAAAGGTACTGTGTTATTATTGATGGAGCTACAACGATCTGTTGATCATCCCTGACCTAGAACATGGCAGTGCGGGAGAAAATGAACTCCTTTTTAACAGGAAGACCATTTCAGGAGAACTGGGCTAGTGGTGGTTATCTGCTGTGAGCAGTTAGGGTGTGTGAGGGGAAAGAGAAACCAAAACAAATGAGCACAGAGGCCATGAAAATTAAACAAGATGAGCCACAAACTACTGCAGAGAGGAGACAAAATGTTATGTTTTATGTACTTGCCCCACAACATGGATACACGCGTGTAATGCCATGTCATATATACATACTGCATTTTTATATGTGAATGTCAGATTGATCAAAGCTTATTATACAGTACAGACAATCATAAACTTTACATTTAGGGGATCGGGTTTCCCCTTACGGTGGACTTTAACCATGTGTACAGCACATACTGTAGTATACTTTATTAAGTCCTGTATAAAACCACAGGACATCGGATAAAAGTAGGTTGACTCAGAATCAAACGTAGTACAGGATCATGTCATCATTTTTTTCTGAACAGTGGCCCAGAAGCAGCACACAATCACAGATCACCAGTTTTGTACTTCATGATAAACCAGTTTGAACAAAGGAATCTAGTCCCAAAAGCATAATTAGTTACATCTGAATGGATTGAGCCACATTGATAAAATAAGAATAAAAATAAAAGCTACTTTAACAGTAACGTGCAAAGAAATGTGGGGGTTCGGTTGCTTTCGACCATAAATAAAATCAATGCATCTTTCTGTAATGCCTCAGTCTGAGACAGGCCACATGTCCGCATTTATATTCAACCTGCTGTGAGCAATTTGCATACTTTAACCAGAGTTTACAGTGCTGTGAAAAAGTATTTGCTCACTTTGTACTAGCTGCAGGCTGCACTGCTGTTGCTTGGATAATCAAATGAGCAGGTGGGACAGAGGGATGGCCCTAGGTTAGAGACACAAGGCAGAAAGGTATTTTACTGTACATATAATGCCTGCCATGCAAATCAGTGATACTGGAGAATACTTAACCTAGCTGAGAGCAACAGGCACAGCAGTATACTTGTTTAAATCACTGCTGTCCAACTTTGACATCCAAATGGATGTCCAAACATCACACTGTAACATATGTTTGAGGACAAGCAGAGAGTGGCTTGGTAGTTTCTATACACTTCTTTTGAAGTGTAAATCACAGCGATGCTGCAGTGCTTCGGTCAGTCTTGGGATTAATGCCTGTTTCCAGAGATCAGGACATAAAGCCACAACAGACACAGTTTGCATAATATTTGCCTGAACTATTTGCAGTAGTTAGCGTGTGCATTCAGTGTGACTCTACCATGTGCTAATCAAGCGTAACTTCTACTGAAGGCTCCGTAACCCAGTGATGAAAATGGTTCAATCTGAAACAGCAATCAGTTGGCTACAGTATGCGCCATCGTATGTGGAATGTTGAAACTGAGATTTCAAAGCTCTCAACAAAGAGGCTGAATGAGAAAACAGGCAAGAGAAGAAAAACTAAAGCAAGTAAGAAGAGGTCGCCTTTCGCCTTTCTCCTCTGTGTTTGTTAAACTTGGTTAATGATGTTTGGTGACCTTGTTCAATGACTGCATAAAAGTGAACAAATTAAAAGCACCTTTTGGCTTCAGGCAGTATCCACCACACCACTCAGTTGCTCTAAATCTGACCCTCCCCCCTGAAAGGAATACCAGCACCTTCAGTTACTCAGAGGTTATATTTACAAAATATATAAAGAAAAATATAGGGTTACTGGCCCTAGCATATAGTACAGTCCAACAGCTGTCTGTAAATATTTCTTCCATGATTATCCTTTCTAAAAGTAAATCACAGGGTAAAGATAGCTGGAACGTGACAAGGAGCAACTAGGACAACATGACCAACAGTGCTGAGCTGCAGTCAACTACAGGGACATAGAGAGACAGAGACAAATGCAAGAAGGACAGGGTTTGGCAAAAATAGACACAAAACTGAGCCAGGCGGGACAGCTAATGCTACAGGAAATTAAATCAACACCTGAAAGTGGTCGTTGATACAGAGGAAAATAAAAGACAAATTCACTTAAAGGAAGTAGAGATTGTTCCAGAATAGCGACGGAGTTTTTCAGAGCATTTTCTCCAAAATGGATGGATGGAGAGAATTTTTTTTCTTTTATTAGCACTGCATGTGGAAATAACAGCTGGTGAAATGCACCAGAAAACCAACCTCACTACCTCTTAATCTCACTTGTACTCTTGTATCTTTGTTTAGATTACTTTAATAAGCTAAGGTGTACAACATTGTTGGCCTATTTGTGGTTCACCTGATGCCATTATCCCAGGATAACATAAATTAAACCAACAGCACATATGTTGGTCAGGGAGCATCAGGCGTGCTGGTTGATGAAATTTGCTGACTTTAAGCTAAGCTGAACTAGCTAGTTCAATTGCTCCACTAAGCTAGCTAGCTAGCTGCAGTAAGCTGAACTAGCTAGCTTAGTGCAGCTAGTTCAGTTGTTGCACTAAGCTAGCTAGCTAGCTAGTAGGCCCGCGACTGACTGTCACTGACTAAGCTGAACTAGCTCACTTAGTGCAGCTAGTTTAGTTCTGCTTAAAAAAATGAAAGGAGCACTTTTTAATCCAAGTATAACATCAAGTTAATTAAACATCTGGGACGTTGATCTGGCCAGTCAAGTAGCAGAGGGAGGTGTTAATCAGATTCAGCTGCTTTGGTGTTAATAAAATTAACGACAGGTGCACTAGAGGGGCAACAATGAGACAACCCCCAAAACAAGAATGACTGGAAGGTTTATCCCATTAGCAGTACTGGTATCTGCTCCTTTGTGCAAGGAGGAACAGGATGAGCACTGCCAAGGCTACAAATTGACCTTTCAGCAGGCCACTGGTGTGAATGTCTTTGACACACAATGAGAAATCTACTGGTAGGACCATGGATGGTTTGGGGAGGCATATCCATGGAGCAAAGAACAGGCCTGACTGCCATTAGGTATCAGAAGGAAATCTTTGGACACATTGTCAGACCCTACACTGGTGCAGTGGGTCTGGGTTCCTCCTGGTGTATGACAGCACGGCTGTATGTGGTGAGAGTATGCAGGCAGTTCATGGAGGATGAAGGAATTGATGCCACCGACTGGTTCCCACGCTCGCCTGACCTAAATCCAATAGAACTCCTCTAGGACGTTTTGTTTCAGTCCATCCAATGTCACCAGGTTGCACCTCAGGCTGCCCATGAGCTCAGTGATGTCCTGATCCAGATCTCGGTGGAGATCTTTAATCTGTTATTAGTAGCACATTGTCAGGCATGCATACACGCACATGGGAGCCATGCAAACTACTGAGTACCGTTTTAGGTTGCTGCAATAACATTTCGTCAAAACGGACTAGCGTGCTGGATCTTTTGTTTTTCACTTTGATTTTTAGGGAATGCAGACCTCTGTATGTTCATAATTTTCATTTTTATCAAACAATCGGGCATCCTTTCATTCCTAACACATTACCCAGTCCGTATCAGCATGCTTTTTTTTCCCTATTGACAGCTGAAGTGTTCCTTTCATTTTTTAAGTGGTGTATTTACTAACAGTAGATTGGCATCAATATTACTATCAAACTTTAAAAAAGACTGTAAAGTTTTACATCATCATACATAAAATAAATGTGGAAGAAAAATGATTTTAAAGAAATACTTTTACACAGTAACTGTAAGTGACAATTACTGGAAAGTACTTTTTTTTTTTTTTTTTTACCTGAGTTATTTTTCATTTATAAAAGTAGGATAGTCTTGACATACAGTATTAGTGGAGACAAGAGACTGACACTGTCCTTCACTGTCCTAAACCTATCAGAGCCACTCCTTACTTCCCTTTTACATATCTATCAGACAACTACATCAGATAAACAATAGTCCTACTGTGACCTCTTCTCAGAGTTCCCAGAGTGGTGAAGAGACCTTAAAGTGTTCTTTTGCATTGGTGCTGTTACGCACCAGGGCAAGAGCAAACGCATGTGCTTAAAAGAAGATCGGCAAGTCTGCATAAAAATGCAGTAAAGGACCTTGGTGTTGAAAAGAGTTTATTCAGGCACTGCCCTTGCTTTTCAGGCAACTATGTGGTGAACTTCACTGCTGCTTCCTTTGCTGTTCAGGCACACTACTCAACCAGTTAGCTTTCAACCTATGCACAGTGTCATCCCCTTTGGTCTATGTGCATGCATGCTTTTGTTGCATACCCAAAATCCTTCACTCTGCGTAACCAGATGCCCAAACAGACACAAATGCAGTATCATGAATCCCACTTCAATTTCAGCTTTTTCACTTTGCCTTTAAACCTCCATATTATCTACTAACATGACATCAAAGACGATCCCTCTCTCTCTTTGCGACTTATAGATCTCACTGAGACTGACAGCACAAAAGTTCAGAGTTCATCCCGCTGGCAGAGCTATAAACAGACCAGAAGTGGTTGATAGGGTCTTAGACTCTCCCCTCTTTCCATCCTCTCTCTTCCTTTAGTAATATGATACTGTTTCAATTAGGGTCCAGTGCCTCACACAAAGAGTTGGAGCATTAAGCAATCAGTGCTGTTTCTCACACCAAAGAAACTCGTTTTTTTTTTTCAAGCTTAGACAGAAAAAAGAACATATTAAAGCTCTAAATGTTGTATTTTGCTGTTCCCTTTTCCTGTGTCAGAAAAATAAATAAATAAATTAATAATTAAAAGCAAATCTTCCAATGACAAGAGCAGCATAAATAACACATTTTACATCTCCTACCAACAGTGAAAAAGACTTCCTAAATAGAAAATAGCTTTCAGGCACAGATATATAAAAAATGAATATATACATAGCAGAAAATCAAATATGATACACTTGCATAAAACTTGGAGTGAAAGTGCATCTCATGTTGGAGTTCTTCCCGAATCTCAAAATTGAGGTGAAGTCTATTTATGAGGCCAGTAGATTCTTGGCAAGAAATGTGTCACTGTCATGGCGGGTGACACTCTGTTTCCTCGTTTTGTTTTGCCGTTCTTACTCAGGCCGATGAACATCCTTGGGTAGGCAACTGACTCGTAAGCATTGTAGTTGTTGGCAAGGAGCGTCTCTCTGAACTTACACTCGTTGTTGTAATGTAACTGAAAAAGAAGAGAGATTATTGGAAATGCTGATTGTTTGAAGGCAGACACAAAACAAAGATGTGGGGACATTTCTGAGGGTGTTTCAGTTTGCATTGTTCATTCTGATCATTATCAAACAATTGATTTCTTTCTGACTGCAAGGCTGTTATTGTGCAGGAGCTATCTCAGGCAGATTTTAGACAAAAAAAAAAACATTGTGAAATGATGAATGATGTGAGTGCTACAGGACTCGGGACGCCAGGGTCTGATTGGTTCATTTTTGCTCACTGGATTGAGAATGATAAGGCGCTACATAACCTCTGCAGTGGAGAGTTAGTTTTAATCATGCCATTGAGTTTTTCAATTCTTATTTAAACTTATATGTTAAAAAACCACTTTGAAATGCTATAACACTTCATCTATTTAACTCAGGTGGAGGACTAGCTTTTATTTCACTATATCTTACATTCCCCTCACAAACGTTATTGGGCTGGTCATTGTACAAACCCATCATTTTACTATCTAAATATTTTACCTGGAACAACAATGATAATAAAAAACAAAATAAGACGTTTTTTAACAACAGCTGGCTTGGTAAAGGAACCATCCTTAGTCCAGATGGTTTGTTACCTTTATACTCAAAATTTATGTCTCTTTCAAGTTCCTACAGTATCAAGACAAAACAATGACTTTTTTTTTTTTGATGAATTGGTGCATTTAAACATTTAGCTAGTCCCACAGGTAAACACACCATCCAAACACCGTTTATGCTGACCGTGAATGCACCTTCATCAGCTGCAAAGCATCCAACAAAATCATCAGAAATACTATCAGCTGACAGTCTGGTACCTCCTTTTGGAACAATATTGAAAACATTAACTGGAACTGGTCATGGCTTTTATTGAGAAAGCACCATCAGCAATAGAAGCCGGAGCTGGGTGAGCTGTGTGTGTTGGATAAAAGTCAGAATCAAACAGTTCATTGGACTTTTACACTAATACGATAAATGTTTTCATGAAAATGTATCTAGAATACAGTTTTTTAATATTTGGCATTAAAATGGGTTTTTAAGAGCAGCTATGCTGCACGTTGCTAATTATAAATGTTAACAAATAATTATAATTTATTTTTATTTAAAGCTATAAAAACCATCTCTGCACCCAAGGTGTATTTATTTGGTTACTGTAAACCTTGAGCATCACCCCTTTTATACTTATTCCCTGTTGTATGTGAACAGTCTGTAAACAGTGACTGTACCAGTAAACAGTAAGCCAGGTTTTATTTTAATCTTTTCTTTATCAACATATTTCATACTACTTCTGTCTCACCAAACTAAGCAAGTGATGTTGTAGGATAAATATGACAAATTAAAAGATAAAAAAAAACCCACCTTAGCCTATGAATCCTACAGTTAAGGTACCCCGTGGCTCTGTCATGCATTGCATTGGCATAATCTGGGTCTACTTGTCCTGCATCTACTTAATAGATAGATGGATGGATGGATAGATCTTTTTGAAAATAACAATGCCTCCATCCCTCCAGTGCAGGCGACTTGAAGAAAGGCTGTTAACTGCATGTGTGCCGATTCCAATATTTTAACCAATTACATTGTTATTAATTGATTATTTGAATAAATTATATTTTATTGCTTATCTGACACTGATTTCAATACAATTTTTCAATTAAACAATTATTAGACTTTTTAATCCTGGCCAGAATGAACTGGGTACGTGTATACAGCAGCTTGGATTCATGACTTCAGAATCGCTTCATAAAGCCGGACATCAGAGCTGCATGATACTAAGTGTGTGTGTGTGTGTGTGTGTGTGTGTGTGTGTGTGTGTGTGTGTGTGTGTGTGTGTGTGTGTGTGTGTGAGTGATATAATCAGAGTTTTCGTTGTGCACTCACAGATCCGTACAGCTTTCCCCGTCGGTTCATGGCCACAAAAAGTCCGCTGCGAATGCCCAGCAAGGTCACCACTCCTCTCTCCACCGGAGAGATCTGCAGGAGACCTGAAGACAAAAAGCAGCACACTTACTACAGCACGCCGGTGTGATACCCCGCGTGCTACCCCGCGCGCGCGCTCACACCGACATTACTGCTTGTGTAAGGAAGTGAGCTGGATGGTCAGACTGACATTTGAAATTTCGGTAAACACATGTTTGAATTCCAGAGAAAACACCTGGCACATTGTGGCGCCCCTGATCTTAATATAAGTTAAAACACTAACAAATACACTCCCTTTAAATATATGTGATGTCATGTCAGGCTGAATGAAATCCAGCTCTGACATTTTTGAACATAACTGAATATTTTCACCTTGAGAAATGACAGTGAGGCAAGAAGTGTTTGGAGCTTGGCTCACTACCCTGGAACACCCAGCGCTGAACAGCTCATATCTGAAAAGGTATCAGAAACACGCGAAGGCTAATCGGACGCCAGCTGATGCGTTTCCTCAGCAGGCCTTGACAGGCTGCTGACCGACTGCGTCTTTTAGTTCCATGTATCATTTTAAAGAGTGTGTCAGAGGTTTCCAGTCCTCGCTTGGGTTTTCTGTAAATATATGCAGTGTATATGTAATGTATATCCCTGAGGTTTTACGCCTCGTCTTAGAATAGTCACACACATAAAAACAAGCTTTCACTGTCTTGTCCCCGCGAGTAAACAGAAGTTAGTCATTCTTCGTGTCTGCAAATGATTTTAAGTTGCACGAGCAACGGCCCGCAGGCTGGACCTAACTTTAGTTCCAGCCTTTAGGTCACAGCAGCACAATCCTACGCTCCAGATGTTGGTACTGTGGCGTGGGTCAGACTATACACGTGCGCGGGTCTGACGGATCAGGTGTGTGGCCCCGTTTTATTCGCAGTTAGAGAAAATGCGATCAATCATAAGTCAGCTGAGGTGACTGCTTCCTGTTCTAAGAACTTCTTCAGTCGTTTCTCTGGAGTTGTCTTTGCTTTTCGTGTTCAAACACAGAGTCAGAGCAGTGAGGAAATAAAGTATCAATCGCAAACTTACTGTAACGATGTTCGTTGTGTACTCCCGTTATTCTGCCATCTGGTAACACCTGGATGTGAAAACCGATCCCCACGTTGCAATAGAGCCGCCTCAACCTCTTAATGCCCAGGAGGTAGTCGCTGTCCCGGCCGCTCTCCTCCCGCTTCTCCCCCTGGATTCGAGCGAGGGACCGGGAGTAAAGGGCTTCCCAGCGGTCCGCCGTGCCGTTCAGGCCGGTAGCGCATCCTGCCAGTCTGCCAACCAGGCCAAGCACCAGGACGGTCCGCAGGGCGGTCAGAGAGCCCATCCCGGCTCCGTCTGTGAGAGCAGCTTCCCAGTGTTCGACTCTCCAGTGAAGAGAGAAGAGCGAGAAGCAGAGCGAAGCAGGCAGCAGCGCCCGGGAGCGACATTGATCTGCATGGACTCGGCAAAGCCAGACCTCTATATTTATACCTGCATACACATTACATCACTGCTCCACACTTAGTAAAAATCCACAAAGTACTTCTTCACAGTCAGCCGCACCGAAAGCAGGGCTTTATTCACTTCCAATAATGGCCTCGTTATCTCCGCGCACAATCTTTGGAAAATAAAGCAATAAAAGCTCAATAATGACCAAAAAACCTCTTTGTGCGAGCCTTTCATTATCAGCAGCAGAATATCATAATTTATGTATGGGAGGATGTAAAATAGGAAACCGCCAAGTTAACACACAGGAGACAGTTCTATAAATGAACAATAACAGGAAAACAACACAGGTCCAGTTCAACCGAGTGGAAAAAAGAGCGCCAACTTAAGACTGCTACTAGGAAATCATGTCCCGGACCCTTATAGAAAACAATGGTACGAATAAATACAGTCTGTAGTATGATAAGTATGCTGTCATTGTTGACCAAGTCTTTATTTGACTGGAAGCGCCTGTGTGGTTCGTTATTAATCCATGCACCACAGCGTCTGTGTTCAGAATTAAATGGATATTATGAAAACGTCAGTGAAGTTGGACTGGATGGACTGTTCACGTGAGCATGAGCAGCCTTGTGATGGACTGTGTGGAGTGTTGTCCCTGAATTGGATAAGGAAAGGTCAGGAAATACTTCCAAGAAGTTTACAGTTTTCCTAAAAAGCCTTGAGGCTGTGTGTAAGGATTTTATTCAGCTCTGTTCGTTGAGTTCAAACCGCCAACCTTAAAGAGTCGATTTTTGCTTTTGTTTCACTTCTTTTTAGAACTCACCAGCTGACATCATGGCACAATTTCTCTGATCTGACATCCTTGACACTCTTTCAGTGCGTTGCTCCTCTTTTGTTTCAGTATTTCATAAGTGTGATGATTCTTGTTACATTTATGCAGAGTGTTAACATTTCCACGCTCTGCTGTGTCCCATTACGGATCTCATTATGGTACTCTGTTGGAGTACTTGAAGATCTTCCACATCTTTCAGCCCAGAGCCCTTTGATCTCTGGACCAGCCTTGTTTCTTTGTGTGCAGCAAAATCGCTCCATGAATGCAGGCAGATCTTAGGCACTCGGTTGGGTATCGATCTCCAATGCAATTTTTCTTCCTCTTTTCATTTTTTTACCGCTCCCTTCCGGGATCACCGCAGTGGATCATCTGCCTCCATCTCACCTCATTCCTGTGGACCCTCCTCTGTCACACCAACCCTCTGCATGTCTTCCTTCACTACATTCATAAACCTTCTGTGTGGTCTTCCCCTTTTCGCCCTGCCTGGCAGAAAAATTCACTTTCCACTGACCCAAAATTATGCAAGAATAGCAAGTAGTCCATAAAACCTTTGGTTAGTTGAAAAGCATGAAGGCCAGCATACACAACTGATGGAATGCTGGGATGAATCCTCAAGTATCAGCAGTCATGGGCTTATTTCAGTGCTTCAGGAAAGCAGGTCAAGGTTTAGACTGCTGGACCACCAAAGCTACCTTCAGAGCAACTGGTGGACTTGTCCTAAAGTCATTCAGCTGATTAGCTGGTGATGCACAAGTAGGCTGCTAAAAACATTGACTGATGAGCTGCAGAACCTATAGGAAAGCTTCCTGATCCTGTACCGACCTCCAACAAACTCATAAGAGTGTCTGTCCTTTAGGACATTGGAGGTTCATAGGCTGACAGGCTTATAGGACAACAGATGGAATTCCACAATATCAGTATGGATTTTGGACCTTTTTTATTCATTTTTTCTTTTTTTGAAAATATGGAAAATGAAAATATTACAAACCTTCTTTAAAGCTGCTGGACTGTAGAGAAATGCATGTAAGGCAATAAGATGAGACATTTGGCTATCGTTATAATTATTCAACAAACAAATTACACCAAGGCACTGAGCCTTTCAGGTAGCTGGTGCACCGATAGCACCTACGTGGGCTGAGATGTGATGGACCTCAGCATCGGCTTTTGAATGAAGACATTCATGTGAAGCGTTCACACAGCAGGTCTCTTGCTGTCGCTGTCCATGGTTCTGTAATGTCCTTTTATCAGACTAAAATAAAAGCAGGCTGACATGTTTCTTTTCAGCCATGTTGCAGTTTGTAAGTTATGCTTGACTTTATTTTCTGTTTATGCTGTACTGACATTATTGTGGTTTTTGGTTACATGTATGCAGTGAATTATACTACGTGAAACACGTTTTAGATTTCACTGGGTGACAGCTGCAGTTCAGAGCTTAAAATGTCTCAGCATCCAACATGATTCATTTGCTCTCTTGTTTATTTACCACGTAGCAGCCCGTGCATAGCATCTTTATGATCCAGAAAAAAAGTATGAAAGTATGTTTCTAGTGATCTGAGAGCACCCTCGATAACTTGGTAACAAATCATTTCTAAAACTGTACAAAGCGAGTTCATCTTCTAAATGTTGTTTTACCCTGAAAACCTGAATCCATGTGACCTATCTTGTTTCCTTCATCCTCAGTCTGCGTTCATAGTTATCATCTTGTATCGCCAAGTTTAAAACAGATGTAAAGAATCAAAAAACTAGTGTATAAAAACCATCCAGATATGAACCTGGAATCATGTCATATGTACGGCATGTGAAAAGGTGAAAAATGGTTGTGTATCCAGCGTCTTGTTGTGTGTATCCAGACTGGGAAGGAGGTATTTCTTCTGATGTTGTTGGAGCAGTACAGCTGGATGTTGGCCTGGATCTATTAAGTGGTGCGTTGTGAACTTTACATTCCTTTCATGAATGATAAATGAGGTAAATGAAGGAAAAATATTATTTTGTAAATCTTGTAGTTTTTAAGATAATAATCCTTTGACCAGCATGTGCTTTGTAAAAATTCCAAACTGACTGGACAGTGAGCTGCCTATAGAGGGCATCCAACTGCCTTTCCAAAGTAAGAGCATTGGATGCAAGCTCACATGTCTGAAGCTCGGCTTTTAGCAAATGTTCCTTTAATGGGCAGAGGGCCATGCTTAACATATAGTGCGGTTTTACCAATACACGCCTTTCTGGCCACCAGAATACTCTTTAAGACAAGATTCAGCACTTGTGTGAAGTAGCCATTGTCTTCTAGTTTTTACTTGACTCGGGGTTTCTTTTGTGTCCCTGGGTGTTTTGAAATGCTCCAAAATAAATACAAAAATAAACTAAAATGCCTACTGGTGATGGCCAGAGGGGCCGATGGCGCGATATGGCAGCCTGGCTTCTGTCAGTCTGCCCCAGAGCAGCTGTGGCTACAACTGTAGCTGCCTCCACCAGTGTGTGAATGTGAGAGTGAATGAATAGTGGTATTGTAAAGCGCTTTGGGTGCCTTGAAAAGCGCTATATAAATCCACTCCATCATTATTATTATTATTATAAAATGTGTTGTTATTAATAAAAAGGGACTGATTGCTCAAAGCCATTATCTGACTTAAAGGCAAAATCAGAATCACATCTTAGTGAGCGGATCATTATGATGATGGGATAACAATTTTCCATCATTCTCATAAAAAGTGTGTGCATTGGCAGTGGGCAGAGTAATCATCTTAAACAGTGTTTATTTTTGTTGTTTTTACTGTAATAACTAATCATATATCATTTCTGAACGAAACACATTATTTACACCTAGAAGGAGGAACTGTGTCCCATAATTTCCAGATTTAGTGAACATGCCCATCTAAAAAGATGGGCTTAAAATCATCTAGCTATTGTGTAAATACTTATCCATTCCCCCCATCATGCCCGTAGACGTTGCAAATAAACACAACTGCTGTAGGCTGTCTGATAAAGTTTAGTAGGAGAACACAGATTTACATGGATGGAAAGGACACATCAGAGGAGGCTGAGGAGATAACGTTTGTTAAAAGTATTCAGGGAGGGGCAGGGGCCACAATAGGCCCTGACCTCACTGAAGCCCAACATTCCTGATGAGTAATGTTAGAGTTTATGACAAACCACAGCAAGGTGTTGCACTTTCTATGACACAGTTTCTGCTCTGAGAAGGGCCAGCCTTGCTTATCAGCTATGCAGCTTTTGGTCTTAAAAAAGGCCAAATGTCTCAGGCGGCATTGCTTCCAAGCCCCCCTGGGAGGAGGTATTGTCCTGGCCAGGAAACCTTCCGTGCCTACAGGTATAGAATGACAAGGCTTTATAGGTAGCTACCGACAGATGTGAGTCAAGTGTGATAAAACCTGAAAATCTGAAAAAATCCTTGAAATAAAAGTTTGCTGTACTTGTTCCTGTTATGGTAGCGTGCGGATACTGCAGCGGGGAGAGAGGGACGGACAGACTGCCGTGTGTACAGCTAAAAATGAAATACAAATCTGAGCTTTAATTTCAAAGAGAATCCTCCAAAACAACATTAGCTTGGGTCTGGGCTAATATCCTGCTGTTTTACACCACCTGTCAGAAGTTCCTACTGTGCATTTCAGACATTGCTGCCTTCAAAGATCTGTGGCCAATAAAACCAAACATTTTGCTTTTTAGGTTTTCCACATATAAAAATAGGACATCTTATATAAATAAAATTTTTGAAGCAATAAAAAACTAAAATAAATCCCAAAACATTTGCATGGTGTCCACAGCTGCATCAGCTGCATCAGCTGCATCAGATTCAGGCACAAACACATTTCTGATGAACAGATGATAGAACTGCTGGATCGGTACCTTGTGTTTTATGTTGGAATCAGTGGACACTAAGAAACAACAGCACAATGGCTATAATGCAGAAATAGTTATATCAATAACTTACAACACAGGAACCAAATAAATATCCATAGATTTAGTAAAATATTTCACTTTCTAAACAGTAGACCATCACATTGTAAGAACGTCATACAGCTAGTGAGCACAGTTAGTCTGATTTGATCTTTGCGTCATACTGTGAAAAGTGCCCCTCTCTGTGATGTCTGCTCTTCAGTGTCCTTTTTGTTTGGTAGCGCTTCAGCAAAATACGACTTTGTCTTTGTTATCTCAGCTTTTGATAAATGAAAGCTCTAAAGCTGCTGTACATGCCAATAGTATTTACAAAAACACAACCACGTTTCAAAGGTTTTTCTTCTGTGTGAAGTTGATGGTGAACTTACGAACACCTTTGCTTACAAGTTTGAAGACGCATGGAGTCAGTAAACAGCTAATTCTAAGGCTGGCGGTGTGCGAGTCTCCTCAAGCTGGAGCATTTAGTCTGAGCCACAGCACTTCAAGTCTTCTGTGAACAAAAACTTCCACTGATCCAGAGGAAGAACCCGAATCATTCATCCACATCCTCCATTGCTGTCAAGCTACAGTATGTGGCAGGATTAAGGTCCGTGTTTGGGCAAATCACAGACTGTCCTCCAACTGTCTGCCGACACGTGTGGCTGTCAGGCCCAGCCTTTCCCAGCGCGATGCCGGCGTCTCCGGCGCTCAGCGCGGCGGCTGTGGTGATGGGCATGGTGATGCGGCCCCGGACTCTCCCTCAGCCGCTTCACCATTTCATGGTCTTTGTTACCAAGCACCCTAGGCAGAAAGAGCGAGGCTTTGTCCGTGCTTCGGGTTTTAAAGCCTCGCCGTGGCCGCCCTTTGCCGTTGATGGAAACGTACCACTGTCTCTTGGCGCTGGCCCGGCGCTTGCTGCTGCCGCCGCCTCCCGGTGCAGCAGGGTGCTCCGTGGAGTGGTGGCGGGAGGCGTAGGTGTTGTACCCCAGCTCGTGGATTCGCTCCACAAACTCACACTCTTTGTTGAACACTTCCTAGAGAGGAGAATGGATGTGAGAACGAAGCACGTTAGTCTTTCTGGAAACAGGAGCGGTGAAATTCACTCCTCTTTGGTGGCGCAGACTAAGTTTACGGTCACTTACTTTTCAGTAGCTAAACATGACAATGTGACACTAAAGCAGGGCAAAGGACAGAGGCTGCTCATGTGTCAGGCCCTGTGCTGTCTGCCTGATTGTTGCAGTGATTTAGTGCTATAGAAATAAAAATGAATTGAGCTGAATTAATGGCATAATTAAGGCATGTTTTGTTGTGTTATGTGTTCTCCACTAGCTGTGACCCATTCCCAACATGTCAGATGCGTGCGTGCGTGAGTGCGTGTGTGTGTGCTGAACACACCGATGCATACAGCCGTCCTTTATCATTCATGGCCAGATATCTCCCAGAGAAGAGCCCCTTTATGGCCACAACACCAACGTCCACTGCTGTGATTTCCATGATGCCTGTGATACACACAACAGTAACATTTTTGTATTTCTGTGTTGGACATGTTTAATAGAACATTTCTCTCTCTTAAATGTCACCATATTTCTGTATAAATGTGTGTAAATGTATTCATTTATATTCTCCGTTATTTAGAAAAAAACGAATTAAAATGAAAAAAGTTTCATTTTACTCTCAAACATATGAACAAACTAGTTTTTTCTTGCTTAACTTGCTCATTCAGTTCACCGCTCCTCACGCACACGCACACGCACACACATATATATATATTTGTGTGTGCGCGCGCGCGTGTGTGTGCAGTTTTAGGGTCCGGCTCAGTTTCTTAGCTGTTCCCGGGACTGCGCTCTTCTGAACAGAGATCTCGGACGCTGTTCCTGGAATCACTGCACCGATTGCGTGTATATATTACACGCAATCGGTGCATATATATACATTATATATACATTATACACACACATGGCTGGCTGTAATGACATGGGTTCTTTCTTTCTCTCACGCACACACAAAGTGTCACAGCTCTCCGCTTACACCTCTCTTCCTTTCAAACTTCAGTACTCACTGAGTGGGTTGTTTTCATCCAGCGAGCCATCTATTTTGCCGTTAGGATGGATCTGCAGATGATATTTGGTAGCGCAGTAAAGTTTCCTGTGTCTCGGCGCTCCTCCGAGGTGTTCATACACTCCTCCGCGCCCCCCGGCGTCTCTCCGATGCCGGGGGTCGCAAGCCGGACCCGAAGCGCAGCGGGGCCGTGGACTAACCGGGTCCCACAGGCTCAGCAACAGCAGCAGAGCTATCACCAGCATTGTGGCATGGCCGGGAAGCGACAACTGTAGCAAAAAACAGCAGAATTCCTGCCTAACACTCGGGGTCCCATTAAAGTGATTTAAGGGGTCTTAACACAGCCGAAGAGCTTCAGCCCTGCGCGCATCCGAGCACCACAGGCAGCTCTGACAGCACACCCGCCTCCGAGGTGGAATCCTCGCCTCTGCAGCTGAAAAGCCCTCCCGTGGACCCGACTGAGCGCCTCTGCTCAGAGTGAGCGCAGATATAAAAGAAGCTTGTGGCGACAATAGGCTGAACTCCAACCAATTGATACAAAGGAAAAGGGCAGACAAAAAGGTATCGGCCCTGTGTGAAGTGAGAGACAGCGGCGTGGATAAAATTACACAGTGGCAAGAGCATAAACGTCCTAAAAGAGCAATTAGACATCCCAAATTATATAGATATGCTCGGCCAGCCACCGCAACAGGTGAGGAATAAGACTGCCGCTAAACCCGGTCCTCACCTTAAAAACAAAAGCGGAAAGCATTCAGCTTTTGAATTCTGACATCCTGAACAACCACAGGCTTCATCTAATTTCTCACGCTGTAAGATTCAGTTGGGTCCCCCCAGAAACGACTTTATCAGCCGCATTCTGAAGCAAAAGAAATGTTAGCCTTTTCAGCTTTTGGGTGGTCCACATCTGCGTGTCCTTGTTCTTCCCGGTTTAACAGGTGCTTGCCAAGCATGCATCATGGCAAGCTGAGGTGAATCTCAAGCGTGTTCAGCTTGAACCAGCACCTTCAGACATCCCACAAAGACACTCCCGAGTAGGATGACGGGGAATTAAACATTTCCAGTCGACTATGCGCTCAGCATTTATACACTCCTCTTGACCTGGAAGCATAGATTAAGAAAGACAAATGGACATTGTGTCACGGGCCTCTCTCCATTTGCTCTTTACACCACAGAAGCTCTCTGCTGTGCGTTAGTTTTTCATTGTTTACCCAGGCAGTGGATTGGCCCAGACTTTTCCCATCCTAATGCCCCAGCCCTGGCTAGGCAGCAGCCGGTGGGCGGAAGAGCAGCAGGCTAAATGACTACTGCCTAAATTGCTTCCATCTTGGTCACATTATGGTTTTCATTCTGGTAATTAGCACCATCATCTACAAATCTCTCTGCCCTTTGGCACTGCTCCACTGCTGCTATGAAGGCCTCTGCTGAGAATCCCCCAGAGAGCAGACGTTAATTTGTCTTCCCCTCCCATACATCACCCAGCTAGCTGCCCGTGTCACTTTATTTACTCTGATGATCAGAAAAGCTAACTCTTTTAATTACAAATGTGTGCAATTTATGCCTCCAAAGACCCCTCAGGAGTCAGACAACACACCAAAACATCAGCCAGGCCGTGTGCATCAGAGGTTGTTCTGGTGGCCGTTTCTAAGTGAGACGCTCTTGATGTGGTTAAATGCTGGAAGAGGGTGGAACCTTAGATGTGGTGTGCTGTTTCTCTCAGAAACTATTTTAATTATGCTCCCCTGCACACCGCCCACAAAGCATCTCAGCAATAAGCAGGGCAAATGCTTGCAATTTGTGAGCCACATACACAATTTCTTCTTCACATTTAAAGAAGTGTGTGTTGTTGTTTTTAGGTTAAAGTGTCAGTTATGATTCAGCTAAATCTGAGCTGTATTCTTCAGTTAGATTTTGTGTACACATGCATTCGAGCAGAGTTAGTACCTGGGACATCGGTGCTCTAGTTTGAATACCATCATTTTGTCAAATAGCAGGCCAAAACTTGTATATGTCCATCAGCAAGTTGATTCACAAAGTTACTCAAAACCTATTTCAGTAAATCAAATATACATATGAAGCCCTCATATTGAGCTCAAAGTGAAACACATCAGTGCAAAATAAATAAAAGGAGGTCATACGTTTTGCCCATTCTTACAAAGACAGGAGTCCGCTGACTACAGGGCCAAATCTTTTTGCTGTGAGATGTTGGTGTGCTGCCTGTCACAGCAAAACCCATACAGAGGTGCTTTACATCCCAAGAGAACTCCAGTAAATCCTCCACAGTGACAGTGGGGAAGAGAAACAGAAAGGCCCAGAGTCCAGCAGCTGGGATGACAAGAAAGAAGTGAAAAAAAGAAGCAAACAATAGAGCAGTAAATGCCTGGCAGGCTGATGGAGCCAGCAGCAGCTGATGAATCCGTACATACCTGCAGAAAGGTATGGGAGAGAAAGGAAAACGAGGATGAAGCATAAACTACAGATCCAACTTTAAACTTTAGGAAACAAATGTTTTCGATCTTAAATCCAAACTGGGAGCTGATTCCACAGGGGAGGAGCTTTGTCTCCCATTCTACCTTTGGGAGCCCGAGGAACCACAGGTAAGTCTGTGCTCTGAAACCAAAGTGAGATCTCGCAGGAAAGTTACACAACAGGAGACAAATATAACTGCAGGGCAGACTGTGTGCATGTTCTACTGAGTGTTACGTAAATGTTCCTTCAGCTCGGTAAGACTGTGATATGACTTTTAAAGAAAAACAAGTCAGCTGTTACATTTAAAGATGTTTAGGTGTGAGTGCCTTACCAGCAAACCTGAGGTGGACACTAACTCTCAGTTCTTGGTCAGGCAGCTCGCTGTATGATATTTTAATTGGAAAATTCAACCAAGAGTAGATGAACAAAGTATTGAATCAAGTAGTTTTATTCACAGTCTTTAATTTTTGACGATATGCTGCTAAAGTCATTATAGCTTGTGGCTTCCAAGTGGCTCACATTTTCCACAATTTCCATAGCATGGGCAGCAAAATATGGTGCCAACTTGTACTTAACCTGTACCGATCTTTCTTCAAACACGGGAAACGGCCCGGCTGGAAAATCACAGCTGTTGGATACATTTCACATATTTGCTTCAGAAAATAGTTAACAATGAATGTAAGAGTCAATAAATAAATAAATAAATTAATTAAAATATCGAAAAAAGCCATAGTGCATCCTGGCTGTAGCTCAGAAGGTAGAGCAGGTCATCTACTGATCGGAAGGTTAGTGGTTCGATCCCTGGTTCCTCCAGTTTGCATGTCAAGCATCCTTGGGCAACATACTAACCCCAAGTTGCATCATATTGGTGTATGCATTTGTTGAAAGCTTAGAAGAAAAGTGCTTGTGAATATGGCATGTTGCATAGAGCGCTTTGAGTGCTCTGGGAGAGTAGAAAAGTGCTACATAAGAATTTAGCATCCACACTTATATTTGTGTGGGAGAGCCTTGGGAAATATGTCCTGTTATCTGCACAAAACAAAGTTAATTAATTGATCAAATAAGTTAACTGCACGCTGTATTCGTAGCCACGGTGACTGGAGTTCCCGGCATGTCCTTTTTATATCTTGAATGCATTCACACCTGCTTTCAGAAGAAAGAACAAAATGAAATGTGCATTTGCCTCATGAAAAAACTTTGGCCAGTTCCCGAATATTTGCCCAACTGAAATATTTACATTTTCTTTTGCCATCATCCACTTAACAAATGAATCCAAACCCAGTCATGTGAAGTGCTCTTACACAAAAGCCAAAAGCATACATTTTAACTTTCCCCTTTTCTCTCCTTCATTCACGAATCAAAGCAAGGATTTCAGGGCTCCTTTTTAATTGACGTCCCCAAATTCTCCCCTCCAACACTGCCCTCAAAAACCCCTCTTTGCACAAAAGGGTTTCTTTTTTACAATAATACAAAGGTTATTAGCCAGTTCCTTTCGTGCCCCTCTTCCCTCCCAAAATTCCCTTCCCACCTTTTTACGAGGTACCAGTAATCCAGAGCAAATCAAAATGACCTTTGAACCCTTTCTGCTGTACTTTTTCTCATGGGCAGATTTCTTTAGTGAGCCGGTGATCAGAGGGCTGAACCCGGCCGCTGGCTCTCGTCTCCTGACAAATCGCTGCTGAGCTGCTTTTGTCCCCATGACTTTGATCTCACCTGCTTGTCAGGCGCTTCAGAATGAAGTCTAGTACAGTTCCAACACACAGCAAACAAATTGGCAACTATTTTATTCTACCTCCCTCTGTGTCCCTCTCTTTTATTTCAGCCCAATTGAGCCTTTAACACAGGCATGTTGGCTTGCTAGGTGACTGTTTCCACAGCTTCCAGAGAGAACTGAAAATCACACTTTAGAATAAAACACCTTCAAAACAGAAGATTAAACTTACCAAATAGAGGCACAGTCGCAGGTCATGCAAGCCTAATCCACAACATTTGAGTGTGTGAAAAACACGTGATTTTCTTTAAAATTTCATAATACACAGATCCAGGAGTCAGGCAGATCATCTTGTGACTGCCATCAGTGGAAGCGTGAATGTTAGATAGACAGCACTGGGGTAGAAAAACAGATTTTGTGAATGAAGTGCTGTGAGTGTTCAAGTAGAAGTAGAGTAGAAAAGCACTATATAAAAGCTATTTACCGTGTGCACCTGATCCTCTAGTTTTAACCTGGTATTAAATGTTTTTTAAAAGTTTTGTCTGCTTGGTTCTCAGCATGGCAGCCTTGTCAACAAACTGCTGTTACAGATAATGCAGGAACCACAAATGGGACTCCTTCGATGTGTTGATCGCTAATGATTTATACAATTTAAACAATACAAAAAACAACAACAAGTACATTAAAAGCAAAAACAAACAAATGAATTTAAAAATATATAATTTTAAAAAAGCCTCTACAAAGTACTACATTTGATTAAGATGTGAGCAGCTACTTGGCCTGGACAGAGATCTCGGATGTTGTTCCCGGGATCTGGTGGAGCCACTCGGCTAGCTTGGGAGTCACTGCACCGAGTGCTCCGATTACCACGGGGACCACTGTTACCTTCACCCTCCACATCATCTCGAGCTCATCTCTGAGCCCTTGGTACTTCTCCAGCTTGTATGTATACTCTGTATACTATGCCGGCCGGCCACTTGGTTATGCCAGCCTGCCTGCTAGCATCTTGCATCCTGCTGTTATGTGCTAGCTTGCCTCAGCGGCATCTTTACACAGCCTTTTGCCTGCTGTGTTAGACCCCAGCCCCTATGGATCTATATATATTTTTCACTAGCTGGGCCCACATCCGCATTTTAGGTTTGACAGCGTTTTAGTAGATAAAGGTGAACGGCTTGGATGTGAATTGAGCTGCGGTTTGGGGAAGGCCTCAAAGGGGACTGGCGGTGGCTCCCGGGCCTAGCAGATCCCCATGTACTAAATAGAAGAATTGAAAAGGGGAGGGAGGGGCACATAGACGAGAATGAACAGCTTGTAGAACTGGGGGAACATATATAGATAAGAACCGGAAGGAACGTGTTTGGTCCTGCTCCCGAAGTTCCTAATGAAATATGCTTCAGGCTGGTCTTGAAGACACTTGAAGCAATTACACTGCTCAGTGGAAACTAGTCAATTTTATAAATCATAATTAAACCACTGTTCAACCCTTTGTGTACCAATGCCATTAAAGATGATGAATATTGTAACATTGTGTGTATCTTGGGAATTTTCAGTGTGGAAATAGCAGTAGCTAAAAGCAACACTGTGTCTAAGTAGAGCATCCAGGGCTGCTAGTATGACTACGTCATTTGACCATCATTCTAATATATGCCTGCCAGGAATCAGAGAAAAATACAACCTAACATTCTGATTTATTTAAACATGATTATGTTTTTTTTTTCTAATCCAGATATGACACATAGGAAGAGATCACATCTGTTATTTGGGATCCAGAGTTTCTCACATCTTTCATACTGTTACAGGTTACCTGAACAAAACCTGAACTAGCGTTAACATTCAGCAAATTTGAACAGGCAGCAGTCATGGATTTTTCTGTCACATGTATTTGGCACATCAAAGGAGATCATATGGGAGACAAACACCACTGTTTGCCTGTATCTCATGTATTCTTTGTGGTTTAAACTGGTTCTCCTTCAGAACAGAAAAGAAGCTGAAAGAAGCCAAACTGATGAAGAAATGCCACAAATATATTTTTTCTTCTTCAAAAAGAAACTGTATATTCTATCAGATGACAACCTCTGTAATGTTTTTGTCCCTTGCTCTCTCTTACATGCTTTCTCTTTCTCACTACTCTCTCGTTCTTGCACTGTCGCTCTTTGTCTCTCATTCACTCGCTTTCTCTGTAACCAGATAGGTCTGTCCTATACTTCTACAGCTCTTTGATTGTTAGCTGCAGGTTTCATATGCCTGCAGAGCGGCTGCACCTTCCAACAGGCAAGTGATTGTTGAAGGATGAAACTCTAGAGGCCATCAATGGCTGTAACAGACACACAGGGAGAGAGCGAGAGAGAGAGTGAGAGAGAGAGCAAGAGAGAGAGAGAAGCACACACCCAAATATCGACACATAAGAAAAAAACATACAGCAACCCCAGTATACATGTGAATGATGGGGTTTGGACATCATCAGATGTACTCCTTGAGCAGTAAATTATCTGGACAACTTTCTGATTTCTTTCTTTTCTTTGGAAATGGCCATAAATCCATTCATTTACAAGACAAAGACGGTTCTGTGAGTTTATAAATTCATTTGAGAAAATAAATACAAATTTGTCACAGTCCCATTGCTTGACTTTAGAAACGTGGATAAGTGTGATTGGGATTTTGGTGGTTCACGGAGACAGCTCGCTGGTGATACAAGTCTAGATAGTTCTGATTGCTGCGGGTGTGGCTCAGTGTTATGGTTTTTCTCATTTTGGGTTTTAGTTTATACCTTATTGCTTTAGCTTCTGTTTAAGGTTTTGTCGTTTTTACAGCACGGTGATGCGGTGATTAGCACTGTTGCCTCACAGCAACGAGGCCCTGAGTTCAACTCCACCCTCTGGCTGGGCCCTTTCTGTGTGGATTTTGCATGTTCAGTGTTCAACCCACGTTTGTGTGGGTTTTCTCTGTGTTCATTGGATTCCATCCCACAGTCCAAAGACGTGGGGTGAGGTTAATCCTTCCAATGTTTCTCCACTAACCACTTCTCCGATGGCTCCTCCCAGTCCTACAATGCTGAGGAACTCCAGCTGATGCTCCGCATTGAGGAAGTGGAGTTGAGAAATCGTGAAGTGGAAGCTGTGCATCTTGCTGGAGCTGGAACACCAGCCTAGTAGCTCCATACAATCACCGCTCACGCTGCAAGACCCCAGTCTCCCCATGATGGCTTTGATGTGGGCAAGCACACTAAATTGATACTTTTAGAGAATCTGAGGTGGATTTATACTTTGGTGCATTTGAGTGTATTACTAAAGCTTTGAACTGGCCAAAGATGTTTTGGGCTTTGCTGCTGCAGTATAAGCTTTTTTGGTAAAGCTCAGGAGGTGTGTGCTACCACTGCTTCCCACTGCTACCCTGTCAGTGAACCAAAGCTTGGATCATGATATGGTTAAGGCTACAGTATTGCATATGTGACATATGTGGAGTTTGCGCATGAGAAAGGGCTGCTTTTTGATAAAGTCAAGGATTTTGCGCAAATGAAAGAACTCGTGCTTTTAGAGGGTTTTAAGAAATGCTTGCCAGAGCGAGTGATAGTCTATTTAAATACACTAAAAGCTGAGTCCTGGCTGATGAGTTTGCCCTTACACACTAGACTGTTTTTTCATCCCCAATGTGACACTATGGTTATCCTGGTGAGGGGAGGGCACCTGTCACCTCAACCTCATGGCGGCATGTGGTGACTGCAGGTGTTTCTGTTGCATGAACTTGGTCATCTCATTGCTGTTTGTCCAGTGCTAAGAAAGAAAGAAATGTTGAAGAACAAAAACCTCTCTGCTGTAGAGCCAATACAGTATCAATCTACTGTTGGTCAGCATAAACCACAGTGCCAGCAGTACAGTTAGATGAGGCGTTCATACTTTTATCTCTGAAGGTTTTCGTTCACTTACATAAGTGTGAGGGACCAAGTTTCTATCACAAGTATAAGGGATACCTCTGCAAAGCATTCTGAGGTGCAATAATGCGCTATAGTGCCTTTTCTGACCAGTCGTACTGTGGCTCAGATTTGTTGGTGTGGGGAATAAGAATGTGTATGTTGCTCATGCTGCTTTATATAGTTCCCCTATTTTCCCCTTTTAGTATTTAGTATTTATTTATTTATTGTCATTGTCAAGAACAATGAAATTGCGTTTGGGGCTTCCATACAACCCAAAAAAAAAGAAGAAAATAATAAAGGTGTTTGTTTCTGGCACCGTGCGAGTGGGGATTCAAGATCAGCTGACAGTTGCTGGTTTTGATCTTATTTGTGGAAACGATTTGGCAAAGGAGCAATAATAGAGTGTAAGGCTCAGACACTGAGGAGGGGAGACAAGAACACTAACACTGAGAAGAGGACATGTCACGGAAGTCGGGATCGCACTGGGGATTTACTGTTATTTTCCTGCACTGTAAATAAACGCACTGTTGCCTCAAAGAGTCCAGCATTTGGGTCCTCCTTTCCCCACATCCCCATGGTTGGCCAGCGCTAATCGTGACAGAATGATCCAGCCAAACATGGTCGCAGCAGACTCTGAGGAGAGGCTCAGGAGAGAGGTTTACAAACTATGTGATTTGTGGTGGGAGAAGCCCGGGGAAGCGTTACGTTGAGCTGTGGAGAGCCAGCTGCAGGAAAAGCTTTTTAAATTTCCCTGGCTGGTGGACTCTCTCAAGCCAGTCATCATGGACTTCCTGTTCTCCACCTTCCACCTCCACTCTCCAATTCAAGCTGCTCACTGGCCCGGGCAGCCCGTAGATTCACAGCCTGACACGCTGGCCCTGTCATCTACATGGAAACGATGTTCACGCCACCAGCGCTCCTCACCGCAGCCGGATTCCCGGACATCTCAACAGCCGGCTGTGGTGAGTAATAATGACATTTTTTCATTTCCCACACCATCTGTGTTTTTGTTTAAAGTGGACAGTGACACCTCAAATGCTGCTGTAAGCCAGCCGTTAGCACAGCTAGCCTTGCCTCAGTCGGAGGTCTTCACTCCACTCTCTGCTTCACCATCTGCAGCTGCTGTGCCACCATCATCTCCACTGCCTGTGGCCACCTGGGCCTTACACAGAGTTTCTGTCTGATTTCTCAGACTTTATATCTAATTTAGTTCTGAGCTCAGATAAAATAATTATTGTGGGTGATTTTAACATCCATGTAGATGCTAAAAATGACAGCCTCAACATGGCATTTAATTTGTTATTAGACTCAACTGGTTTCTCTCAAACTGTAAAAGAACCCACCCACCACTTTAATCACACTCTAGATCTTGTTTTAACATATGGCATAGAAACTGAACATTTAACAGTGTTTCCTGAAAACCCTCTCCTGTCTGATCATTTCCTGATAACATTTACATTTACAATAATTGATTACACAGCGGTGGAGAGTAGACTTTATCAAAGTAGATGTCTTTCTGAAAGTGCTGTAACTAAGTTTAAGAATATAATCCACCCAATTTTTCACACAGGAATATCATCAATACGGAGTGGTACGGAGTGGTAAGTGACGGAAGTGACGGACAAGGTAAGCGACCCATGTTGTAGGTGACGTCAGACGCCGGAGATTTTGGCAGAGAAAAAGCAAATGGTAGCATAGAGTTTAACAAAGGTTTTTCAAGCTTCAGTATTACCAAATATACTAATCAATTGTCATATAACTAACAACATCTGTTTTATCATCTCTAACACCCTGGAGGACAACGGGGAGAGTTTAGACGCTCTCCAAGATTACATCGACCGCTGTTTTCAAGATTTAGTAATGAAGAAGGCCCAGAGTGCATCTTCCCCGGCCAAAATTGAGACGCCGTCATCAAAGAGATGTCGCCCGGCAGACTCCCCCGGTACAACATCGCCTGCCGGCAAAGACATCGCAGACATCCTGGAGTCAATCGACAAGCGATTGTCCAGTTTCGATGCGAGGCTGTCCCTGGTGGAGATTTTACACCGGGAATTTAAATCTCTGAGAGAATCCCTGGAATTCAGCCAGCAGCAGGTGGAAACGCTTGCCGCTGAAAATGCCACGCTACGGGAGTCGGTCAAATCTCTCACCGATAACGTGACCCAGCTAAACATTGAAAATAAAAAAATAAAAGAGTCCATTATCGATCTACAAGCCCGTAGCATGAGAGATAATCTTGTGTTTTCTGGTATTCCAGAAACTGCCGGAGAGGACGCAGAGGCAACGGTGAAAAACTTCATTAAAATCCACCTGAAGCTGCCGGAGGACACCGTAAAGAACATCGACTTTGATAGACTGCATCGCTTGGGGGGCGTGCGGTCGCGGACCGGGAGACCACGGCCTATTGTGGCCAAATTCGGTCAATTCAAACAGAAGGAACAGGTGAAGAGTCGCGGCAGAGAGCTGAAAGGAACGGACTTCAGCGTGAACGACCAGTTCCCCAAAGAGATCCTGGAACGACGCAAGGTCCTGTTCCCAGTTCGACGTAGCTTCATCCAGAAAGGCTCCCGTGCTGTCATCGCCGTGGACTGGCTCTACGTGGATGGACAGCTCTACCGCGACCCCGGCACCACACCGTGGTTATACTGACTGCACTCCAGATAAGAACCCGCTACACTCTTTTCTTATTCATTCACACTCTCTCCTTTAACATGGGTTTAACCTAGTAATATCAATATGATGTCATAGCAGATATAACACCGTCACCCTCCGTCATTGCTTTAATTGGAATGTTTCCGTTTCGTCTCTTTTTTTTTGTTGTTGCTCACAGTTCATGTGGTTTCTTTCTTTCTCTTGTCTTTCACTGCTGTGATCACCTACTTCCCCACTCACCTACAAACAACACCCTCTATTTCTCCATATTTTCACAACACGATCACGCAAACACATCAGCTCAACGGCAGCACATTCACAACAGCCTAACAGCACGCACAGACTTGCAGGACACATAAGCAAGCCACGCTTGTTCATATTAGTGAATATTCACACACATAGTCAGACTTATGGAGTCTCTCACCACACTTCTTTTTCTCTTTCTATTTACAAACAAGGGATGTTTCCATATTCTCTCCACCTGTCTAAACGAAACACCCAGCATACTTCATTAGACATACACACACAATTATGGGCATGCTGAGGTTTGTCACATGGAATGTAAATGGAGCTGGCACCAGAGGAAAGAGGTTAAAGATATTTAACCAGCTTAAAAAACTACAGGCAGATGTTGTTTTATTACAAGAAACTCACAAACCTGTCACAGGTTTAAATGAACTTAAAACACCTGAGTTTCCTAACGTGTTTGCAGCCTGTTATAATTCTAGACAACGGGGAGTAGCAATTTTAATACATAAAAATGTTAATTTTACAGTACTCGATACAGTTATAGATCCAGAGGGTAGATTTCTAATTATTAAACTATCAATATTGAACAAAAAACTATGTATTGTTAGTATATATGGTCCAAATGTTGATGAACCCTCATTCTTCCACGGTTTTTTTAGTGCACTCTCTGAACACCTTGATTGCACACTCATTCTTGGAGGTGACCTCAACCTTGGACTAAATGAAGACATGGATAGGCTCAACACAACAGGAACTCAGCGCAATTGGCAGTCCACAAATATAATCAAACAGTATATGAGCGACTTTGGTCTTTGCGATGCATGGCGCTCTCTTCACCCCACCAGTAAGGAATATACTTTTTTCTCGCATGTTCATCACTCCTACTCTCGTCTGGATTATTTTTTGGTCAGCAGCTCACTGCTGAGTGACATTTCAGACACTGAGATTCATTCTATAGCTGTCAGCGATCATGGTCCTGTATCTTTAACACTAATGCACAAGAACAACACTACGCCAAGAAAAAACTGGAGATTTAATATATCACTACTTAAAGATGAAGACTTTATTAAATATTTTAAAAAGGAATGGACTTCATATTTAGACTTTAATGACACTCCCAGAATATCTGCTTCTGTTCTATGGGAAGCAGGGAAAGCTGTGATGAGAGGTAAAATAATTTCTTTCTCATCACACAAAAAGAAAGAAGAAAACAAAAATATTCAGGAATTAGAAAAAAACATCAAATCACTAGAAGAAGCCTACGCGTCCCACCAAGATCAGGAAACATTGAACAAAATACGCAAAACAAAACTAGAATTAAATGAAACTATTAATAAAAAAACACAATTCCTTATACAAAGACTTCGCTTGCAGAATTTTGAACACAGTAACAAATCAGGTCGATTTCTAGCTAACCAGCTAAAAATAAATAAAGAAAAAACAACTATATGTGCTGCTAAAGATTTATCGGGGAACACAATATATGATCCTGGAAGAATAAATAACATTTTTAGGGATTTCTATGAAACTTTATACTCACCACAAATAAACCCATCTAAAAATGAAATTGATCTGTTTCTTGACAACGTAACTCTTCCAAAATTACTAGACAGTCAAGCAATGGAACTGGATTCGCCACTGACGCCAAGTGAACTCCAGGAAGCCCTGATAAGTATGCCCAATAATAAGGCTCCAGGTCCAGACGGCTTCCCTGCAGAATTCTACAAAGAATTCTGGACAATTTTGGCACCAGTATTCCACAGCATGTTGCAGGAAATCGAGGAAAATGGCAGACTACCACCAAATATGAACTCTGCCAACATTAGTCTCCTGCTAAAACCAGGAAAAGACCCTTTATTTCCCTCAAGCTATTGTCCAATTTCTCTTTTAAATGTAGACCTTAAAATAATCTGCAAAGCTCTCTCAAAGAGATTAGAGAAAATGACCCCCCCTCTTAATTCATCCTGACCAAACTGGTTTCATAAAAGGTCGGCACTCCTCAACAAACACTCGTAGATTACTTAATTTAATAGACTACTCATACGATAAAAACATTGAAACCATAATATTATCTCTAGATGCAGAAAAAGCATTTGACAGAGTTAACTGGAAATTTTTATTCGCAACTTTACACAAATTTGGTTTTGGAAACTCTTTCATAAACTGGATAAGAATATTATACAATTCCCCAACAGCTCGTATCAGAACAAATGACCAGACATCCTCCAGCTTCTGTCTCCTGAGGGGCACCAGACAGGGATGCCCACTCTCCCCTTCACTTTTTGCAATTTTTATCGAACCTCTAGCAGCAGCATTTAGACAGGCTACAACAATTAAGGGCATAAAATGTAAGAACATAGAACATAAAATCAGTCTCTATGCGGACAATGTGTTGCTTTTTCTGCAAAACACACAAACCAACCTCTCTGAGGTAATTACTTTAATAAACTGGTTTTCAAGAGTTTCAGATTATTCAATTAATTGGCCAAAATCTACAGTTCTCCCCATTAACTGCTCCTTCCATAATTCTTCCTCTGCCCCACTGCAATCCGGAAATATTAAATATTTAGGTATTAATGTCTCTCCTAAGCTTTCAGACTTAACTAAATTAAACCACATCCCACTTCTAAAGAAAGTAGAAGGCGATCTGACTAGATGGAAATCTTTACCCATATCACTCATGGGAAGGGTCGCCACTATAAAAATGATGATCTTGCCAAAAATAAATTACTTATTTTTGATGATCCCTAACAAACCATCACAAGATTGGTTCAGATCTCTGGATTCATATATTTCCAAATTCCTTTGGAAAGATAAACCCCCGCGTATCAGCTTAAAAACGCTACAAAGAACCAAGGATAGAGGAGGATTAGATCTGCCTAATTTTCACTTATACTTCTTAGCCAACAGGCTTCAGTTCATCTCAGAATGGTTAAAACATACCTTCTTAGTTGAGCCCTGGCTAGATGTTGAACAGGCACTATGCAAGGATCTAGAGATTTCAGACCTACCATTTATTAGCTCAAACATCAAAAGACATGA
Organism: Maylandia zebra; assembly: GCF_041146795.1. Taxonomy (NCBI): domain Eukaryota; kingdom Metazoa; phylum Chordata; class Actinopteri; order Cichliformes; family Cichlidae; genus Maylandia; species Maylandia zebra. Next base: position 45,210,653 of record NC_135167.1, read on the forward strand.
ATGCTTTAAAAGTATCAACATCAGCTTTTCTCTGACAGCATGGTGGGAGTTTCTAAAAATAACGGAGTCTTCATTAATCCCATGCAAACGTACACCTATCTGGAATAACCCTGACATATTACAAAACAATAATATAATTAATTTCCCAGAATGGAGTTGTAAAGGAATTAAATACTTAGAACATATATTAGAGGGAACAGAATTTATTCCATTTGACAGACTAGTTGCACAATATGGGATCAACAAGAAAAGATTTTTAGAATATCAACAAATTAAATCCATAGTAAAAAAGAAATTTAACCTCAGTCAAGTTGAATTACCACCAAGTGCGGCACATTTTCTTACTCTTAAATCCCCCAAATTATTATCTAAAATATACAGAACACTTTCTAAATTAGATGAATCAATATCCCTTCCTACTGCAAAGTGGGAAGCAGATTTATCAGTCAGCTTAGACCAAAACTTCTGGTCTCAGATTTGCTTAAAAACCTTTAAATTAATTAAAAATCCCAGTCTGCAATTAATACAATACAAAATACTACATAGAGTGCACTATACAGGTCATCGGATGTTCAAGATGGGCTTTACATCTTCCAACAACTGCTCACACTGTCAAGGCAATACACCAGACAATTACATCCACGCTCTTTGGTTCTGTCCACCAGTGCAAAAGTTTTGGCGCGAGATATGTGAAGACTTATCAAAGTGTCTGAAATGTAACATTCCAACCTCCCCCTTAGTGTGTTTACTGGGTGCATGGGGGCCCGGCCCTGGAGCAGGGTGCCGCCGGTGCGTCGAACCACCTGGGGGGCTCTTCAACTGGTGGGGGAGATGGTCACATCTTGCAGGAGCTTTCCTCTCTTCAGGAACTCTCTCTGCAGGAGGGGGAGATACAGGAGAGGTGGAGGAAGATCTCAGCCTGGGTGTTTATTGTCTTATGTAGTCTGGAAGATGAGTGGATGGTGGGGTGGGTGCAGTTTTCTCTGTGGTGGGGTTGGGTGGACTGTCCTGGGCTCTGTGGGGCCGGGGGGCGCTGCTGCACTGGGCCCCGGTCTGGATGGGCCTGGGCCCCCTTTCCCTGGCGGGTCGCGGAGTGTGGGAGTGCCTACTGGGGTCAGCGGGGGAGCTGGCCCCAGGGAGGGGTTACCTGCCTCTCCCTTCCTTCCCTCCCCATCTCCAGCTGCCTCCCTCTTCCCGCTCCACCACAACCACCCACACATGCAGGGCCTTGGAGTAGGGGTATGTCACCAGGGTGCAGAGGAGGCTACCCCCCCCCCCCCCTCTGTCCCCTTCTGGCTGCCTCTGTCTCAATTTTATCCCACAACTTAGACATTCACATTATTCACACTCTCATTACACATACATATAGGATCTTGGAGGTGGGCACAATCACGGAGTCCAAAGTACCATCAGGGTGTACACCTCACCCCTGGCGTCGTTGCCCACCTCTCAATTTTAAATACACGTAGACATTGAGGGCTAGCAGGAGGGACCATGCGCTTACCTGCTGCTCTCTGGCAGGTAGCTCCATGCCCTCCTGGGTTTTAATTGCACCTTAGAACACACATGCATCAACACTACAATGAGCGGGTGGAGGGAGGTTTGGAGTCTTCTCCCACCCCCATTCTCTGCGGCCTGCTGGAGCGGGAGGGCTAGGTGGAGTTGGCCGTCCGACTGCGGTCTGGAGTGTGGGGCCTCCCTGCTGCTGCGGAGTCGGGGTGGTCTGCCTCTCCCCACCGCAGGGAAAAGGGTAACACCACCTGGGTCTGGGTGCAGTTCCCCCCTCCAGGGGCAAGGGTACCTAGACCCGGTTTGTAGAGTACGCTTGGGGAGTGTGATCGTGTGTACAGCGTCTCTTTATGTCTGTCTCCACGTTGGTTGAATGTGGAGTGAGTGCATATGAGAGCATGAGGGGGGGAATGGATGTTTGTATATGTGTGTGCCTGTATGTCTGTGTCTATATGTCAGGCTGGGTATCAGATGCCACCTCTCTGGGGACATCTCAGGCCCTCCAAGGTTTGGAGGCCTATCTCCACCTACCACCACTTCCCCTGCCGGTGGCGGACTCCCTCAGGTGTCGGTGCGTTGGTGGTTCTTTGTGTCTGGGGATGGGCGTCCGGGTACACACCGGCTCACTCCTTGGCGGCCGCTTATCGGGGCCTGGAGCCTGGGGCTCGCTCGGGCCCCTTCGGGGGTGGGGTGCCCCCGGCCTCTCGGCCTGGGGCTCGGTCACTCAGGCACAGCTGGGGGCCGGCGGAGCTCACGGGCGCGTCACTGCAACTCCCCCTGGCTTCTGCTCCGCGGCTGCTGAGTGAGCCCTCATCTGGGACTCTCCTCAGCTCTTACTGGGACAGTGGCACGGCTGCCCCTCTGTTGGTCTTCCATGGTTTCTTGTGTTCTGGGGGCCTCTGGATGTCTGGAGTTTTGATCTCCTCCATACCTGCTTCACACCCTGGAGGACGGGGCTGTGGCCCCCCCACACTCCCTAGCAGATCGTTACATGGAGAAACCTTTGGAATACAAGCGCGCTGATCCACACAGGTATGCACACAGGTGTTCACTGCTCGTAGACCCAAATTACACCTTTCTTGGCTGCTACTTCGAAGCACATCTGTCCTGCGTGCTGCACAACAACATTGAATATTTAGTATTTACTGCTGTTTACACTTAGCTAGATTAATGCGATGGTGTTGTGTTTAGTATGTTGCTTTGTTTGGGTTTTTTTGTCTTTTTTTGCTTGTTTTCTATTCTTCTCTCAACAGGTGATCCAGGAGATTTTTATTTTTTTTTCTCCCCCCCTTTCTCACTGTCCCTCTCCCCTTCTGTTTTTCCTTTCCTTCCTCTTTCTTTCTCCCTTTCCTATCTCTCACTCATGTCTGTCCCGTCTGTAACATCTGAAAATAAAATATAATAAATAATAAAAACAAAGATCGACCAAATGGACCAATACGGCAATGCCACGATGATCCATTTGGCAAAGTAAATCCATTGGGTATCCTTGTTGGTCTTCAGACAACAATTCTGACGGCTAAAGAACCAAATGGGACAGGCGAGAAAAAAAAAAAAAAAAAAAAAAAAAGAATATAATCCACCCACTGTTATCATCTTCAATGCCCTGTACCAACACAGAGCGGAGCAGCTATCTGAACGTTACTCCAACAGAGGTCGATTATCTTGTTAATAATTTCACCTCCTCACTACGTACGACTCTGGATACTGTAGCTCCAGTGAAAACTAAGGTCTCTAATCAGAAGTACCTGACTCCGTGGTATAATTCTCAAACACGTAGCCTAAAGCAGATGACTCGTAAGCTGGAGAGGAAATGGCGTGTCACAAATTTAGAGGATCATCATTTAGCCTGGAGAAATAGTTTGCTGCTTTATAAGAAAGCCCTCCGCAAAGCCAGAACATCTTACTATTCATCACTGATTGAAGAAAATAAGAACAACCCCAGGTTTCTCTTCAGCTCTGTAGCCAGGCTGACAAACAGTCAGAGCTCTGTTGAGCCAACAATCCCTTTAACATTAACTAGTAATGACTTCATGAACTTCTTCACAAATAAAATTTTAATCATTAGAGAAAGAATTACCAGTAATCATCCCACAGATGTAATATTATCTACAGCTACTCTTAGTACCATTGATGTTAAGTTAGACTCTTTTTCTCCAATTGATCTTTCTGAGTTAACTTCAATAATTACTTCCTCCAATCCTCCGTGTCTTTTAGACCCCATTCCTACAAAACTGCTCAAAGAAGTCCTGCCATTAATTAATTCTTCGATCTTAAATATGATCAACCTATCTCTAATAATCGGCTATGTACCACAGGCCTTCAAGCTGGCTGTAGTTAAACCTTTACTCAAAAAGCATCTCTAGACCCAGCAGTCTTAGCTAATTATAGGCCAATCTCCAACCTTCCTTTATATCAAACATCCTTGAAAGAGTAGTTGTCAAACAGCTAACAGATCATCTGCAGAGGCTTGTTTGAAGAGTTTCAGTCAGGTTTCAGAGCTCATCACAGCACAGAAACAGCTTTAGTGAAGGTTACAAATGATCTTCTTATGGCCTCTGACAGTGGACTCATCTCTGTGCTTGTCCTGCTAGACCTCAGTGCAGCGTTCGATACTGTCGACCATAATATCCTATTAGAGCGATTAGAACATGCTGTAGGTATTACAGGTACTGCACTGCAGTGGTTTGTATCATATCTATCTAATAGACTCCAGTTTGTGCATGTAAATGGAGAGTCCTCTTCACACACTGAGGTTAATTATGGAGTTCCACAGGGTTCAGTGCTAGGACCAATTCTGTTTACATTATACATGCTTCCCTTAGGCAGCATCATTAGAAGACATAGCATACATTTACACTGCTATGCAGATGACACCCAGCTCTATCTGTCCATGAAGCCAGATAACACACACCAATGAGTTAAACTGCAGGAATGTCTTAAAGACATAAAGACCTGGATGGCCGCTAACTTTCTGCTTCAGATCAAACTGAGGTTATTGTACTCGGCCCTGAAAGTCTTAGAAATATGGTATCTAAGCAGATTCTTACTCTGGATGGCATTACCTTGGCCTCCAGTAACACTGTGAGGAACCTTGGAGTCATTTTTGACCAGGACATGTCCTTCAACGCACATATTAAACAAATATGTAAGACTGCGTTCTTCCATTTGCGCAACATCTCTAAAGTTAGAAACATCCTGTCTCAGAGTGACGCTGAAAAACTAGTTCATGCATTTATTACTTACAGGCTGGACGACTGTAATTCATTATTATCAGGAAGTCCAAAAAACTCCCTGAAAAGCATTCAGCTGATCCAAAATGCTGCAGCAAGAGTCCTGACAGGGACTAGAAAGAGAGAGCAGATTTCTCCTGTTTTGGCTTCCTGTTAAATCCAGAATTCAAAATCCTGCTCCTCACATACAAGGTCTTAAATAATCAGGCCCCATCTTATCTTAATGACCTTGTAAATGGTAAATGGCCTGTATTTGTATAGCGTTTTTACTAGTCCCCTCTAGGGACCCCAAAGCACTTTACACACCCAGTCATCCACCCATTCACACACACACTCACACACTGGTGGAGGCAGCTACAGTTGTAGCCACAGCTGCCCTGGGGCAGACTGACAGAAGCGAGGCTGCCATATCGCGCCATCGGCCCTTCTGGCCAACACCAGTAGGCGGTAGGTGAAGTGTCTTGCCCAAGGACACAATGACCGAGACTGTCCGAGCCGGGGCTCGAACCAGCAACCTTCCGATTACAAGACGAACTCCCAACTCTTGAGCCATGATCGCCCCATGTAGTACCATATCACCCTATTAGAGCACTTCGCTCTCGCTCTGCAGGCCTACTTGTTGTTCCTAGAGTATTTAAAAGTAGAATGGGAGGCAGAGCCTTCAGTTTTCAGGCCCCTCTTCTGTGGAACCAGCTTCCAGTTTGGATTCAGGAGACAGACACTATCTCTACTTTCAAGATTAGGCTTCAAACTTTCCTTTTTGCTAAAGCATATAGTTAGGGCTGGACCAGGTGACCCTGAATCCTCCCTTAGTTATGCTGCAATAGACGTAGGCTTCCCATGATGCATTGAGTTTTTCCTTTCCAGTCACCTTTCTCACTCACTATGTGTTAACAGACCTCTCTGCATTGAATCATACTTGTTATTAACCTCTGTCTCTCTTCCACAGCATGTCTGTATCCTGTCTTCCTTCTCTCACCCCAACCAGTCGCTGCAGATGGCCCCGCCCCTCCCTGAGCCTGGTTCTGCCGGAGGTTTCTTCCTGTTAAAAGGGAGTTTTTCCTTCCCAAGTGCTTGCTCATAGGGGTCATATGATTGTTGGGTTTTTCTCTGTATCTATTACTGTACGATCTACTGTGCAATATAAAGCGCCTTGAGGCGAATTTTGTTGTAATTTGGCGCTGTATAAATAAAATTGAATTGAAGACAGGTAAGTGGCCTGTATATTCTTTTGGATTTCTCATGATAGGTAAGTTATCTGTTCCATTTCTAGAATGTTTTGCTTGCTGGTTTGACTATGTCCACACTGACATTTCTTACCTTCAAAGGTAAACCAAATGTTTGGTTGTTGTAAAACTTCAAAGTCAGTGTTGCATTGGTCCTTTCTTGGGAGCAGGGGGTGGGGGAGTCATCTTTTTTCTGTCGTGCTTTGGTTTCCCTTAGGTTGGGCGTAACACTGATGATAATAATAAGTGGATGAGAAAGGATGGATGGTTTTGAGATTATTGCTTTGATTCCATGTGTTTTGGCTCATTCTTCCTTGGACCATCTTGTATCTTATTGTCAAATCTTTGTCTCTGTTTAGTGATTCTTTGTTTGTTGTTAGTCATTTGTCTCCAGTATCATAGTGTAGTGATTAACATATTTCTTGGCAAGTGCAAGGTCAGTGGTTAGATCCCTGCTGCAGACAAAAATCTCCTTTGGGGTTGCATCAAGAATGAATCTGGTTTACAACTAGGGCTGCCACGATTTGTCGACTAGTCACGATTACGTCGACTATCAAAATCGTCGACGACTGATTTAATAGTCGACGTGTCGTTTGAAGCTTTGTAAGATCGCAAAAGACGCAGGAATAAGTAGCAGGATTTGATTTAAGAGTGTAATAATGGACTGAAACAGAAGATGGCAGCACAGCATGTACAAGGATGCCAGCTGCCGTTAAACCCCGAAGAAGAAGAAGCAGCTGTGTCCCAGAATTCATAGCGCGGCCCAGCTTAGTTTCCAACAATGGCGGTAGCTAGTTAGTTTTAATATTACTCTTATTATTCTTTCTGGGTCACAAAATAAACGTTTAACATATTTTCAGCCGAGAATGTAGCTGTGTAAACCTCAAATATCGGCTCAGTTTATCAGGACACCACATATTTTCAAAAGCGCTCCGACGTTTTCGGAGACGTCTGTTACCCACTAGCTCGATAGCTAGCCGGGGGCTAGGTCACTAGCGCCGTGAGAACACCGGACTCCCGGCAAATTGTTTTCAAACCCACCGCCGTCTTTCGCGACTCAGGTTAAATATATATGAGTCACTTAGATAAATTAAAAATGTTGTTGTTTGGCTTTTTTTTTTTTTTTTTGTATTTTATTTGTTCCTGAGTAAATCGGTTTGGCTGAGATTAAAGTTATAGTTTTTACACAGCTGAATAAATGTCAAGCAGACAGCTGATCATCAGAAGTGTGAGATGTTGGAGAATATACTCCGGTGTCCTGTTATATTTTAGATAGCAAGGAGTTTATTAAACTTTACCGAAACAATCTGCAAATTTCATTAAAATTGAATAAACTATCATCTTGTCTTTATTTTTAGTTAGCACCTTAAAAGCTTAAAGCTGTAAGCTAATGATAGTTATATAAGAGCAGATGCTGCTGGTGCAATAAGCTGTAGTTTTACGTCCAGTGGATGATGATCTGATTAGTCGACTAATCGCATAAATAATCGGTGACTAGTCGACTATCAAAATAATCGTTTGTGGCAGCCCTATTTACAACTTCAGATTACACATGCTGTGGTGAGCCCTTGTGATAAGGGTAAGCTGAAAGTAGCTTTTTCATTTATATCTTGTCTAAAATGTAACTTCCATCATTGCCTAGTCAGTTTCAGTTATGTCTTGTTACCCTGGTCTTTCTACTTCCCTTGATTACCACATACGCACACACGAGGCCTGTACCTATGTACAGGTGTGTGCTTATAGCGTCTGTTTCTGTTTGTCTCTTGTCCACGTGTCTGTTTATCCACCCTGTGTGTTTTTATCTTCATCCATCAGGCTGTCAGGAAGCTTAACTCCCTCCCGATTCTGCCCCCTCTCCCCTCTCTCCTCCACAGTCTCACTGAACTCTGTCACACACACACTCTCTGACTCACTCACTGGCCTGCACCAGTTACCAGTCACTTTGTGGAGCATTTGACTGCCATTACCTCATAAGACTTTGTTGTTGCACTTTCTCTTACCGTACATTACTAAATCTCCATTTGCACTATTTGCACTACTCTGCCTGGTTTACACTCATTGTCGCTTACCCATTATATTGTATATTGTATAGCTTTCTTGTTATATGTAAAATTGTATTTATTTAAATTTTTACTTTTTAATTATTTTACTTGCATTTTTAATCACTTTTATATTTAAATATATTTAAATGTTCATTTGCTATTTATCTAGGGATTGAGAGTAACGCAATTTCTATTCTCTGTATGTCCTGTACATGTGGCAGAATCGACAAATAAAGTTGACTTTGACTTTGACTTATTTTGTTGCTACGATCAGCTGATTTCGGTTTGTATGTCAGAGGAGGAAAGTAGAGATGCAGTTTACCGCGTGGATATGGACATTACTTTTGTTTTTCATACAAAAAAGGATGAGACGCCGATGGTAAAGTGGATACTGCTACAGGACAGAAACAGCTGCATTATACTGCTAACACAACTTCAGCTCTTCGCAAGTACAGCATGCTAACGCTAAGCTAGCCAAGGACCCAGAGTGACGTTTAAGCTGAGTAAATGCTGACCCCAGACCAGCACCGTGATAAAGTGAGCCATCATTTGCGGTAACAAACAGGTAACAAAATGATGAGCAGTCAGGTGGCAGCCTCCATTTCTACCTGTTCATGTTTATAAAGTAGAATCACTGTGGTGGTCGCTTTAAAGTCTCTTTGTGCTGGTTCTCATCTTTGCTCTGTGCTGTTGGCTGCTAACAGAGAAGATCACATGTGTCCACATTGTGGTAGTGTGTGGGGCTGTAGCCTCTAGGTTTATATTGTTAAATGGTAATTATGAAACCCTGTGTTTCAGATCGTCTTACAGAGTAACATGGAAGAAGCATAACGAGTAGTATAGCCAATGTCTTTCTCCTCTTTTTACTTTAGTTGTTTTGAGTAATGACCCCAACACTGATCATAACAAATGAGGGAAGTACTTCCAACATTCACAAACATTTGACCGCTTGAGATATAATATATTTGCATGAATGTAGGCTTAAAACTTTCCTTTTGGTGAAGGATACAGTTAGGGCTGGATCAGGGGACACTGAATCATCTCTTATTTATGCTCTGATCGACTTGGGCTGCTGTCATGGTCCTGGGCCAGTATTCTTAGTTTCTTGTATTTTTGTATTTCGTTTCTTATTTAGGCCATGTTTCCTGAGTTGTCCTGTTGTGTTGTTCCCTAAGTGTAGCTGCCCACTTGGAATTACCACTCGTGACGCAGAGAGCTTCGACTGATGCAACTTTATTCTCTCCTCTTTAAACCACCGACAATATGGCACCGTGAAAACTATAAAGATGCACAAACAAATACCATTAAACATTCAAGTAGAAAGTGCAGAAATGTTCGCATTTTACTATAGAAAATTATTTTGATTAACCCAAATAGTGATATTGACATAAATCAATAGTTTTTAAACTATTTATGTTACAGCATTTAATAAAATGAATTAACAACAACCTTTCTGTGTCTTAAATACATAAACAATCGTTTGCAATCATTAACCAACCTCTTTCTGCTTCCAAGGGTGCTAATCATGCTGAATCAGCTAGCCAACCTCCTCCATGCGCATCTCTTAGCCAGTCTTTCCACACCACGAACAAATGACATGCATACACAATAAAAAACGAATTCAACCACATTGAGTAAACTTTCAAAGTTATAGCATGTGACAGATAAATAAAACACATAGTTTTGCATGAGTACCCTCAAAAACAAACGCTTTTACTCACTCTGAAGCAACGTGTTTGCGTCGCCTCACCGAGAACAGAACAGGAAGTCTGACACAATAAAAGAGGAAGTGCTAAGGTACTCTTCAAAATAAAAGTGCAAAGTAAAGTGGCTTTGCCGGCATTTACACTAAGTGTTTTCCCTTCGTGACTCTTACCCCCTGTGTGCCCCTCTGTGTATTTTTGAGCCCTCGTCTCTCTTTGTGTTTATTCCATGTTTCCCCTGACCCAGCGTTTCTAGTTCCTTGTGATGTTTGTAATATGGTACTTGTGTGATTTATTCTATGGATTCTAGTTTTGATCCCTTGCCCTTCATGTCTCTCTGTGTCCCCTCTGTTCTGTGTAATTGTGTGTCTTTGCATGTTTGAGTTTGTTTTCTGTCCCTCTGCATTGTGCATTATTTTCTCATGGTTGGTCTTTTGTTACTCCCTCTAGTCTAGTTTCTTGTGTTCCAAGCTGAGTATTTCCCTCCACGTATTTTGGTTCTTAGAGTCCTCTGCCTTATGGTTTATGTCTCTGTGTTTCTTAGTTGCTGTCTCCACTGTGTCAAGTTTGCGTCTCTGTATGAGCCTTCCTGTTTTACTTTGATGGTCCATGTCTTATGTGAATGTGTCCTGCTTTGTTTGTCTTGTCCAGCCTGATTACTCCCAGCTGTGCTCTCCTTCTTTGTCTCATTCCCTCGTTATCCCTCTGTGTATTTAAGCCCTGTGTTTCTCTGAGTCAGCGTCGTGTTGTCCCTCATGCTGTGTGTGCTTCTCCCTGTGTCTTCTGGTATGTGTTACAAATAGCTCTTCCCAGTTTAGTTTTGCATTGCTTTTGTATCACTGTTATCGTTTGTCACCTGTCAGCAATAAAGCTGCATTTTGAGTTCAGTTCTGTTTTCCCGTGAGTTTGCGTTTGGGTCCTATTTTCCTGCCTGCCACACACCGTTACATGACAGGCTGCTAGGAGCTTCTTATGATGCACTGAAAATTTCTCACTATGTGTTTAGAAATGTAATCATTAGTTATTATTAATCTCTGGCTCTCTTCAACAGCATGTCATCTATCCTGTCTTCCTCCCCTCATCTCCAACCGGCTGAGGCAGATTGCTGCCCCTACCTGAGCTTGATTATGCCCGAGGTTTCTTCCTTTTAAAAGGAAGTTTTTCTTTCCCACTTTTGCTTGCTCAAAAGCAGTTGCTTGATGGTTGGGGTTTCTCACCTATATTGTAAGGTACCTTACAATATAAAGCAGCTTGACGCAACTGTTGGTGTGATTTTTGCGCTATGTAAATAAAATTGAATCAGAAAATTGAATTGAATTCAAGTGTTCTGGTGACATCAGCAGCTAATATAAAGCTTACTGTCATATGAACGTCAGTGGAGTTCGATTGGCACATTTTTTTTGGTGTGGGGGGGTAATCAGAATACTTTAATCCATGAGGAAATTACAGTGGGGCAAAAAAGTATTTAGTCAGCCACCGATTGTGCAAGTTCCCCCACCTAAAATGATGACAGAGGTCAGTAATTTGCACCAGAGGTACACTTCAACTGTGAGAGACAGAATGTGAAAAAAAAAAAATCCATGAATCCACATGGTAGGATTTGTAAAGAATTTATTCGTAAATTAGGGTGGAAAATAAGTATTTGGTCAATAACAAAAATACAACTCAATACTTTGTAACATAACCTTTGTTGGCAATAACAGAGGTCAAACGTTTACTATAGGTCTTTACCAGGTTTGCACACACAGTAGCTGGTATTTTGGCCCATTCCTCCATGCAGATCTTCTCGAGAGCAGTGATGTTTTGGGGCTGTCGCCGAGCAACACGGACTTTCAACTCCCGCCACAGATTTTCTATGGGGTTGAGGTCTGGAGACTGGCTAGGCCACTCCAGGACTTTCAAATGCTTCTTACGGAGCCACTCCTTTGTTGCCCGGGCGGTGTGTTTTGGATCATTGTCATGTTGGAAGACCCAGCCTCGTTTCATCTTCAAAGTTCTCACTGATGGAAGGAGGTTTTGGCTCAAAATCTCACGATACATGGCCCCATTCATTCTGTCCT